>NC_047064.1:7494873-7794873 GCF_902459465.1 Asterias rubens | reverse complement strand
CATACTCATATCTCAATTTTCTTATTGATTAAAAAAAAAATGAAATTCAGCAAAGATCACGACTTGCCATTTTCGTTCAGGTAGGTCTTTAACAAAATATACAAATAACTATACACCACACTATAACAGTTAAAAACTCTAAAACAATAAAAATTAGCCCGTACATTTGATGAAATAATCGATGAAGCGAATAAAATCAACCCAGACATCCTATTTTTAACAGACCTTTTTGAGAGTCAGAGAAATTCAATTATATGAGGGATCATACCGAATTATTGAATTCGTCAATTAAAGGCAGTGTACACTATTGGTATAATCAAAATAGTTGTTAGCATAAAAGCTTACTTGGTAGCGAGCAATGGAGAGCTATTGATAGTATAAAAATCTTGTGAGAAACGGCTCCCTCTGAAGTAACGTAGTTTTTTTGAGAAGGAAGTGTTGGTTATGTTATCCATAATATGTTGAAATACACCAAGTGGGAAGACTGGTCTTTGACAAAACCAAGGGTGTCAAGGGGTCGATTTCACAAAGAGTTAGGATGAGTAGCTCATCCTAACCCGAGATAAGACTAGTCCTAACTCTTTGTGAAATCCACAGCCTTCAAAGGAAACATTTTATTACCATGTCCATATGGACATATATTGTGTTAATCGTTTATTTATGTTTGGTACATTTTTGTTTTTATTTAGATATTTATATATTTATTTCGTTATTAATTTGTTCATTCATTTATTATTTTGTTTTGATATATATATATATATATATATATATTTTTTTTTACTTTTGTATTTATTGAGTTATATAGGTATTCATTTAGTTCGGGACACCAAAGAATTAAACCAATATTCAAAGGTCAATTGGATTATTTAATTTTAATGTCAACGGATGTGGCTTATGAATTTTTTAATATTTTCTTTAACGAGTGATGCCTTGGCGCCAAATTACTTTTGAAACTAGGGCGGTTTGCCATCCTGCCTTCAGAAAAAGACAAGCCACAGTCATACAGACGCTTACCAATAAACTATTCACCGTCCGTCAGTCGCCATTTTGGTCATGTCCCCATTGTACAACCATAACGTATAAAGATTATCATTATACCAGAAGGGGGACAGTCTATTCTAAAAAATAAAAAAAAAATAAAAAAAAAAAAACAGACTCAGTTTAACCACATTTTGAATTGGGGACATCGAAACGACTACATGTATATGCAAATCGTCAATGACATCCTTCGAATATATAATTTGCTGGCTAAACTGGATACAATACATGTTTATTTGGATATCACACATGAAACATTCGTCAAATCGTACAGACACATTCATCACACATGCTAGCGCTGCAGCAGCCATCGTGACGTCATCAGCCGTCAGATTCAAGCGCCAACCCGGCGGCGTGCTGGTGTTTGAAGATGGGACCATACGGACCGAAAATAAAATCATGTGATATTTCTGCTAATAAACAAAAATGGAAATAAAACAATAATCTGAAAAAAATATGGTATAGAGGAAACCAAACAAGCGGTTCCGGTGTCGTTTAGTGATCGGGTGCCGCGAGGCGCCCGGCTACCTCGCCCCGTTGGCTCGGTTGTAGTTTCGCCACCATCCATGGTCCATGTGTGGTTGCGGATTGGGATAAAAACGTGGCGAGTTTTTGCTTTTGAAGTTCCCCCTTCCTTGTTACATATAAAACTGAAACATTGTTCTCGATGGGAGCCGTGGTTGTGTGATTAGGGCAACATTAAACATAATGAGCATATGTTTTCGTAATATTATTGTCATATTATTAGAGATGTTTCGATATCGATGTCTGGCTTGCTGATCGGAAAGGCCACTTGAATTTGTGTTATATCAAAATGGTGTATACAGAGTCTGATGTTGAAATGGCTCTGGTTGACTACTATGGTTTGCAAGGCAATGCTTGAATTGGAATTGTGATAGATGTTGGTAAAACATTGATACATAATAACTTTATAACGGAATTTTAAAAGCTCTTGAATAAATAAAACGGCACATTTTAAAATGATAAATGTTAGTTGTGGACATGAATCACATAATAACTTTATTTAAGTACTTTTCAAAGCTGTTAAGTTATTCTACACTGAATATTAAAGTCACCTGGAAGTGGTATTTTTTCAAAATAAACCTTTGATCACTAATATATGTGTTTTGATGAGTGGAATGTGAATAAACAGTTAACTAAGGTTTTAAAATATCAGTTCTTATGTTATTTACAAATTTAAGAGTAGACCCCGACCCGAGAGGGCGCTGTTCGTGACGTCAACCGAGGCAGACTTTGCCTGTGATGCGTAGAGTAAACACAATTGCAAAGTACATGTACGGACCAAGTCGTGAGTTGTGCGTTTAAAAAAAAAAGAAAAATCCGGCAATGCCGACCAGGTGTATTGCTGCTGAATGCAGAAAAACACTTTTTGAAATGTACCAACTCACGACTTGGACGTACATGTATTTTGCACGTGTGTTTACTATACGCATTGCAGGCAAAGTCTGCCTCGATTGACGTCACAAAAGGGGTGGGCGGAGTCAGCCCCCCAACAACTTTATATATTTTTTTAAACATATAAATCGTAACAAACAATTACTAAAAAAAATGTGTTATTGTTCGTAAGTATATACTCTTATGTTTGAAAGAAAAAAAATCTATTTCCAGGTGACTTTAAGCTGTTTGAATGATTGACCCATTTATATGGCGCCTTTATATAGTTTTGAGGTGCCTTGACTATCAGATCCCATAAGTTGTATGAGGCTACCCAAATTATCGAACAGTGATATACCGTCTCCAATAAAAGAAACATATCGCCAGGGTAGTATTTGCTACTCGTATTAGAGTACTTTGAGTACTGTTATTCCTCGTATACTCGACTCGGTTGGCAAAGCACTCGTAGGGCCACCTACTGTAAATCCATACTCGATACTAAACTGAAAAGGGAGTCCTGAAGTCATGTACTCAATAATGCACAATTGGAAATGTACACGTACTACAATTTTTTTTAAAAGTACTCGTGGCCAACCTACCATTGTGTGTTAATGCAAGAGAAAGAGAGGAATGAAGCTTTGGGGAAATTGAAGATGTTATCATAACAAGCACACTTTCACGTCTACAAAATAGTTTATCTCATTTTACATTATTTCATATTTCAGGGGCGTACTCTTACTCCTACTCAGAGATCAAAGATACTTGGTACTCGGTTATTGGACTCGGTACCTTGGTATCAGAATACGTGGTACTCGGGCACAATTGTACTCGTACTCGATGACCAAACAGAGATACATGATACCCGACTGTTGGAGTCGATACTCTGATATCTCAATACCTGGCAGTACTCGGGCACAATGAGACTCGTACTCGACAGCCAAAGTATTCATTCTCGTCTAAGATACTTGGTACTCGGCTTTTGGACTCGTTACTCGGGCATGATTCCTGCAGGTACTCGGATCCAATTGTACTCACCCTACTCAACTGCCCATTAAGTACATAAACTCGATAAAGTTGATAGTACAACAAAGACAGAGAAATTCATTATGTTTGGCCTTTGCACATTTTTTAAAAGAGTTTGCATTTCAGACTCTGTTTCAAAAGTGCGGTTTTCTTTAGGGATGTTTTGAAAATACTCGGTAATGAATTTGCAGACCAGTTTTGTTTTGTTTGCTTTGCTTGTATTCTGACTGGAGTTCCCAACTCGGGGGAACACAGTTGTTAACATCTTGACCCGAAAAGACCTGTGCCCAATTGCATAAAGCATGTTTAATAAGCAGAAAAAACTGCTTAGCAAATTTCTTTGCTAAGCAAAAAATTGACTGGGCACCAGTAACAACAATGTAAACTCTATGGAATTATGGCTGGTAATCTGTTTCTGGTAAGCGATATTTGTCAGTGCTTAGCAAGTATTCGTGCTTATTTGCTTAACGAAACTGGGCCCAGTCGTTAGCTACGGGGCCGTTGACCAACCGATCGGCAGGTTGTTCGCGACACCGTGACACGCCGTAATTGACGTGCAACCCACACGGGAGCACAAATCTGAATGATGAATGTGTCTGTGATACAGACTGGGAATGGTTCCGCAAGAATTACTGCACCATTAACGTTCCGCATGATCACCAGGCTCATCCACCCTCGGCTCTCTATTATGTCCACTTTACGGACAATGTAGTCATAAACCTCACAATGGTGTACTTTAGAAACAGTGAATAATATATCCAAATAGTAAAATATTTCGAGATTTTGGCCGGCAGGTCCAAATTACCATTGATTACCACAAGGTCGGGCATTCCTATCCTTAGTCCAAACATCTTTAGCAAAAAGCTTTGCATCTTGAAGTTTCGGACTGTATGCCTACAAGAAGTACATCAACCAATTCGAGTTGAGGTTTGGTTAACAGGCATAAAGGCATACTGACCCAATTCACCTGAGGGCGTCATCAGAATAATCTTGGATGCGCCATTTTGGTGGTTCAAGGGGTAAGCTGAAGTGCTTGTCAGAATGGGGCTCGCAACAATTCTCCAAAATACGTATATGAGTGACACGCCCTCCTGACTCTACACTATGAATTTGGCAAAAGTTAAACAAAATCGAAGGTTCACCTTCAATCCGTCTAATCTGTTTCTTAATTAGTATTAATGTTCGCTACTTGGAAATGGTTCCCGCTCGCCGGAGACAAACACGTCTCACAGTTAATGTTTTACTACAGGGCTTCTCCCCTCGGTATGGTACCATTGTTATTTCTCTACTCTGTGGTTCACGATGATGTCTACAATCCGGAAAGGACAGATGATTCCACCGTTTACTTAACGTCAAGAGCGGCTGAGCAGCGTGGTGTTCGTGATCTCTCGCATTGGGAAAAGACTCCCAAATCACGGCGGGGCAATGTCCAGCTCAAAGGTCGGAGCGCAGTTTTTCCTCTAAAAATTTTAATATTGTGAACAATAATGTTAAGGCAGGATGTACTTTTGGTTATTTTCAAATACCGGTATTTTCAACACTTGGTGTTTCCAAACATAAACCTGTGAACAATCTTGGCTCAATTGGTCACGAAACTATAAAAATAGAACTGTGTGCTTGCTTTCAGATGCCTGAGAAAGGCGTAATGCTTGAAGATGACGCCTTGATGACGCAAAAGCATGTTTTTATTAATGATACGTTTTCGATGTACGGTATCTGATAATGACTTTATTTTTTACTTTTTTAACTACTAAGCAAATAATAATTCTACATTTTTTGTGTTGTTGTTTTCTTTGGTGTGTATGTGCCTTTGGATGTTTATTGGTCTGTTTCGTCCTGTATATCATTATTGTGAGAAAAGCAATATTTTTCAAAGTTTGAGTTCCGAGATCTTTAAAACTGGATATACACTTTTCACACACTAGGGAACAAATTAACAAATAAGATAACAATATTTATATAAAAAAACGACGAGATATTTTTGCCGACGCCAAAAAAATTCTGCATCATTGTCTTTCGGAAAGAACAATAAAAATCTCGTTTCGGGGAGCTTGCTTAATTGCTTTTTAACTGTCTGTCTGCCGCCCGACTAATCCGGTAATGACTCAAGTTTTATTTGGTAGTCGGGATTGATGGTGACGACGTGACGACGAGCCGTCGACTCAGCCGGGGCTCCCCCTCCAAATCTCCGGTCTCGCTTCACCAGAGCGCCGCAAACCGGAGTCCCCCGGATCGTACTGCCTGGTAGCAAGCATTAATTTTTACAACTCTCTTTTTTTTGTAATATTCGGTGAAAAAAATTAATATATTTTTAGTCCCTGGCGTATCGGAATTGTATTATGCGAAAGTGATGGTTGGCTTACTGGCGTCGGTTATCAATTAGTATCTAAAGGGGCGGACTCGACTGTAAACAAAGACAATTATTACAGACTATTTGAGTTTTAGTTGTTGTCTGATAAAAAGTGAATGGTTTAAAACTTTCAAATTGAGAGTATTTTATTCAGGTCTTGGGATCGGTATTGGATTGGTATCAATTTTATAAAAAGCTGTTTAGCAGAAAATGCTGATCAGCAAATTGGTTTGCTGAGCAAGAAACGGGTGGGGCACCGGCGGCAACATTGTAAACCTTGTGAAGTTTTGGCTGATAACCTGGCTCTGCTAAGCAGCATTTATTCTGTGCTTAGCAATACTTCTTGCTTTATGGGCATTATGAAATTGGGCCTGTAGGTTGGTTGTATCGCCCAAGCCCCAAACTATATACAAAAGAGCATTACAGCTGTAGTAAAGCTATTAAGCAGAAAATACTGCATAGCAAATTTCTTTGCTCAGAAAAAAAGCGAGTGGGGCAATAGTTTTGACAATGTAAAGTTAAATGGAATTTGGGCTGGTAACCGGTATCTGTTAAGCAATTGCTGTGCTAAGCATGTTGTTATGATTTGCATGCTCTATGAAATTGGGCCCTACGTACAGGCCGCTTCAAGTGTTTAACAACTTTGTGCTCAGCAGGAATGAGCAGGATACCACATGGTAAGTGAAACATGGTAGTTTGGCTGATAACTTTTTTCCTGGTAAGCATAATTTGGTGGTGCTTGGCATACTTTTGTGCTTAAGCAGCTCTACGAAACTGGACCCTGGCTGTGGTATGCGTGGTTTTCATCCAGGGTTCTTTATATAAAGATGGACTCCAAAAAAGTTACGAGAACTCTGAGTTCGGTCTCGTACTTGGTTGGCTAATCACATTGGTTGGGTCGAGGTGCTGACAGGGTCTGTCATCGCATGACCTAATGCTTGATGAGGATCGGAAAGGATTGATTAAGGAGGTGAGGCTCTGCCCGGGTGGTGACCGGAGTGACTGATAGAGAAGTCGTGGCGCCCCCCGGACCCCTGGCCTGACGACCTCTTGTAGCCGATCATTTGACTCGGGCGGACAACTTTCTCTAATTTCGAGAAGTAAAAAATGATCTGTTGATAGAATTGATGACCGATTTGGCTTGGAGGGGGGGGGGGGAGTGCCCAGTTAGAAAAGTTTACCACAAACGTTGAACGGTTCTTTAAAGTTGCATAGCTTTGCTAACTCTAAAGGGGTGAACCATAAGTTGTGCAAAGTGGCTAATTAATTTGAACGCAGAGGATTAGACTTGTCCAATTTAAAACAAAAAAGGTCTTCGCTTTGTTCATATAGTCCTCGTCTTTAATCCAACCATGGAGGAAGGACCTCCAACCAAAATAATGTCTTTGCCTGGTCCAAATTTCATAGAGCTGCTTAAGTAGCTTAGCATAGAGTAAACCTTTCAAGAATAAAATTACCACCCAAACTATTGTGCCACATATAGATTTGTGACTGGTATCCTGCTGAGTTTTGCTAAGCAATATTTTCTGCTAGGCAATAAGCAGCTAATGAAAATGGGCCCTGTGCCCGATTTCGTAAAGCTGTTCAGCAAAAAAAAAAATATACTATCTCAGGAAATTTCTAGGCTTAGCAAAAAATGGGCGGGGCAAGAGTCATAACAATGTAAACTCTGAGGACTTGTTGATGATTGTTTCTGCTAAGCAATATTTTTCTGTGCCCAGTAACTTTTGTTTGGATTTGAGGCTTTATGAAATAAAGGATTTCCTTTTTTGAATCGATTTAGAAGGGTGAAAAATCCGCATTCAAAATCGCTATATGACATTGGCAATTTAGATATACAGAAACAAAAATGCCTCACGGCCAGCGTTATTTCTTCTGCTGCATAGTTTGACTATTGATGAACTATGCTGCAGAAAAAAATCACTATCCTAACCATAGAGAACCTATCAGCGTGTGCCGTTTGCTTGGGTCGCCTCGCGAGATTTTGCGGGAGCCAGTTGCGTACCCCTGTGGTATTGTGCAGGCACACGTGATAGGAACCAGCCAAAGAAATAGTCAGGTTCCCATTACCGCCTAACACCTGATAAACATAACTGTAGTATGGGTCGGGGTACTCGACGGATCGATGCCGAGACGCGAGATTTAAACTGGCTACCTTCATCCATGCTTGATTTTTGTAAACACTGTGGATGTAAAAACGATCATTCGATGTGATTTAACGTCTCTGAAGGTAAGCTTTATCGGTCAGTTTATTTAACTTCAACATGTAGAATAGGGGTAGGCCTCGTGGAACCCGTGTAAATACTAAGATTATCATAAATCGGTCTTTTTACAGCATTTCTATTTCCACCTTCATGCAACTGAAATTTCTTTATTGTCTTCCCTATACAAAATTTGTGTGATGTTTCCATTTGGATGCTTTGGTGACTATATCATTCAGATGCACGTAATATTATTATGCTTTAACTTTTACACTTTATTGTACCATACACTCTTATCTAATTTGTTTTATATCTTATTTTCTGTTACAATCTGTCATTAATCTGTTACATTGCCCTGCATAACTTGTCTCTTTTTGTTTTATACAAATTAATTTTAAATAATTATTATTGTGGTTTCCGATTTTAATGTGTGTAGGGCCATTATTATTGTTAAGTCCGAATATTGCCGTTTTGACTGTTATACCTGCTTCTGTCATTTATTTTGTTATAAAATATGATGTGCTCTATATACTATCTGCAATGCGATGATGTAGTCCACCGGCTTGTATTTAGTTTAAATATTGTCAAATTTTGACTTTCATGCACCCTGCATTTATGATGTGTTTAAATTATTTTTATTCTAACCTTACCTATACGACCTTTGATTTTTTTACTTTCTGTTATGATTCATAGATTATTTTATTGCTCTGTATTTTCATATTTTCTAATAATGAATGTTACTTTTTATTGATGTACACGCAGGCATGTGACCTTCAGGGGTAGGCCTAGAAGTTGTAATACTGATATAAATACTATCCTGTCTAAGTAAATAAATATGTACACGATAATTAGTTTTGATTAACGTGTACGTACACGATAATTTTGAGTGTTTTTTAATTCATGTGGTGGCAATAAGCTTCCATACTTTATTAAAAGTAAAAGGTTAGAACCAAATATTGTGAATAATTCAACATCATCTTATTTCAACATTCAAACCTTGCAGTCGTCCAATGATAGTGTGCGGTCACTCACCCTGTAAAAGATGCATACCAGCAGTACACAGAAGAAAGAAAGTGAGTATGATCTAATCTGCAGTAATTACAATTCCGCATTGCGGGGGGGGGGGGGTGATTCGAGAGACCCCCCCCCCCCTTGGTGCCACCGAGTTGCTTATCTGATGATCAGTTTGTTCTTTTCCTTCCTCCATGGTTTGACATTGAAATACACCATGACACAAAAAATCTCGTCAGTTTTCCTCCCGCGCTAAACCAAAATCAGTTATTTAAACCAACTGTCGCCTCCAATGTCAATCCACTGAGAAAAGTATAGTGTCTTTGCCATCACTGACAGCCCTCTCAGCAGAATGAATCGATTGCTAAACAGGCTAATTCAAGCTATCCTCACTCGGTGGTTTCATAATTTATAAAATACTTTTGACGTAATCGTTAGTAAGAAGAGAGAGATAAATAAAAAACCATCAGACTGCTCCAACGATTACCGCCAGCACGGACCAATTTAGATGTGTTTTGCAGAATTTTCTGTGAGTAGACTTTTGGCGCCTAGAGTCATTAGATGTGCGCGGTTGCGGAAATTAGTGGCCTGTTTACTACATCGCTAGAGGCTTCATCAAGGTTATTATAGGCCTCCACTCTACACCACAACCCAAGTACATTCAGGGTTATTAATTGTCATACCTCGCGATTTTTTCCCCACTGAACAATGTAAATCACACGTTGGTTGACCGTGGTGTGACTCTGACTTTCTGGAACAGAGTTGTGAATTATCCCTTTCACTATATTGTTTTGTTTATAAAAGAGTAAAAAGTAGTCAATAGTCGGGAAGAGCTGACTTTCTGAAACAGCGTTGTGAATATTAATTTTGATTTTTACCCATACACCGATTTGTAAGCACTGTAATAAAACTGAGTACTTTCCCGAGTCCTGTGAACAAAATATAAATTCATATTGATTATCCCCGATGCAAATTTAACATCTATTATTAAAAATATATTATTAAAAATATATATATGATATAGGGTTGTAAATGTTCTTTTTTCTTTCTTTCTGGCTTTAATTAACATACATACGTTTTTTTTGTGAAGGAGGAAAAGGAATGGTCAAACCACGTGTTGAGAGCTGAATTTCCAAAACAAAGTTGTGTATGATACAAAAACAAATTATTTCTGTTTTTATTGATACACAGGCCTACACATTGTTTGTGAAGGAGTTAAAAGAAATTGACAAGCCACCGTGATGTTAGAATTTAAGTCAAAAGTCGGAAAGCGCTGCCTCTCTGGAACATACTTGTGAACTTATGATCACTGTCCTTTCTGTAGGTATATACATACTTTTTTTGCGAAGGAGTAATAAGGAATTGACAAACCACGTGTTGTGAAGTAGAGTCGAAAAGCGCCTTTCTGAAACAAAGTTGTGAGTGATACCAATTTTCTTTCTGTTTTATTTGTATACACATTATTTTGTTGTGAATGAGTAAAGGAATTGAAATACCATGGTGTTGTTAAAATATGTGCCAATAGTCAGAAAGAGCTGACTCGCTTTTCTTTCTTTCTGTGAACGAGTAAAAAGGGATTGACAAACCACATGTTGTTAGAGTGAGTCAATAATCGGGAAGATGGTATAAATACACCGCTTGGATTACACAAAATTAATTTTGGTTTCACCTGTATTCAGTACTTTACCGAGCTTTGTAAAAACACAAAAACTAATCACAGGCATACTCGGGTTGGATTCGGACCCACTACCTTTGCAATTTAGAGCGGTTGAAAGGATAATTAAAATGGCCGGAAATTGGGACTTGGAGAAATTGAAAACAAAAGACAATATCCGAGGTTTAGAATAGCAAACGGACTCGTGAAGGGTTTGTGTTCGGTAAAGGGTGGACTCGAGGTATGGGGTTAGTTCATTGACTACCTCCATGCTTTTAATAACGGAATAATGTTGTTTTTTGCAATAAGGTGTTCCTTAAAGCTCTGCCCCAAATTTCATAGAGCTGCTTAAGCTGAGAATATTGCTTAACAATTGTCTGCTAAGCAGAAATGAGCAGGACACCAGTAACAAATTGAAAATGTGACGTGGTAGTTTGGATGGTAACCTTATTCTGGTAAGCATGGTTTTGTTGTGCTTAGCTACTTTTTGTTCAGTAGCTCTATGAAATTGAACCGTCTTTCCCAGTGGTTCGATGAACTCAGTTTGATCTTGTGAACAAAACCATTAAGAAGGTGTAAGTTTTCGATTGATTGAATTGTGGTTTATTAGTGGGGCTGCATGAGCTAAGCAGGTGGGTGGTAAGGGGTCTGGTATATGAGCTTGTTGTGGCGTGTCGTGACCGAGCGGTCAAGCAAATCATCACTGGACTCAAGCTCTGGGGTTTCCAATCAGCAGAGTGAGGGTTTGAGCATTTTGTCGTTGTCCGCCCTGGCAAGAACCGATTTTGGTCATGCAGGCCTCATACGTACATAAAAAATAAAATATATTAATATTTTGCTAAGGTGTGCCCTCCCCCACTTAACATGAAAATCCTACATACACCCTGTGGAGCCAAAACGGCCTGCGGCCTCTGCGCGCCGAATACATCGCACAAAATACAAATATTGCACACAAAAAAAGTCTTTAATTATCACTGCCGGTATTTACCACAGGATATGACATAAGTTCGCGATGAGAACTACATGGGGAATACTCTTTGGTTGCCCTTATTCACGAAGTTGGCGACACTCATTGAAATATAGCGGCGCGTCCCCGCCCCATTAGCCAACTTGTCATTTTCAATTAAACGTCGGCAATCAAATAAAAAAAAAATTATGACAAAATTATAACATCACAAAAACTTTTTTTGTACAGTAACTTTGGTGTCATCCCTTTCTCCTTTTGGTGTGGGGTACGGTGGCCTCGAGTGGACATTGTCATCCTGGGGAAGATGTGATTGGAGGTTTATGAGTTGTTTCTGTTTAAAAGGACGTTTGGTAACCACTCGTTTAATGGTAATAAATAACTATTGGTTAGAAGCCCCCACCAACATAATTTATAGGGATAATGCAATATGCCTCTCACCTCTTGTCCTGCACCCTGCAAATCTGTGCCCCCCCCCCCCCAAAAAAAAAAAAAAAAATCTGGTTACGCCATTGGGACCATGTGTCGACGTAACGATCTTTGGCAAGGTTTCAATTACAATGTGTCTTTCCAATTTAAAACGTGGAAACACGATTTGGTTAAGGCGTCAGGATCGAAAACATTTTTAAGCGATATTCAGTCTGGGAGCTTTTACTTTTTCAGAAAAGCTGACACCAGCCTCATCAGTGTTTGACAAGGATGTAATTTCCCACTCAAATGTTGTTGTTCATCTGGAAGCCCACAAACTTGTGCAAAAAGGGTTATTTTTATTTAATTGTTTTTTTTTTCAACATCAATGAATATGGTGGGATTCACTAAGTGAGAATACTGGTCTTTGACAATATCACCGTGTTCAGTGCCTTTATTAATCAATTTTGTTGGAAAATGTTTATTTCGATAACCATTGCTGTACTTTCCACAGTGTCGCCAGTAGGTCCACCCAGTGGGGTTCTTGAAACGTTGATTTACTTTTACAATGTCAATACTTCAATCGAGTTAGGTACACTTATTAACTTAGCCACCCAGTAACAAGTATATTTCTGCTTGATTTTTTTTTCCTCGTTGATTTTATCTGAACGAGTCGTGCCAATTCAGTTCGTGGAAAGGACATTTCCAATTATGAGATAAATGACAATAATTATCGTGTAAATTCCAATTCATAATAAATATCCCACAATGTCCCGCCTGAAGACGGGGCGCCATAAAGTCCGACAAAGCCATGTTAAACCATAATTATTTCATGGTATCTTTATATAATTTTTTTGTATATTTTGACTGCTGATGATATTCAGCGAAGGGCGTATCGGATGCATCATTAGCGTTTCAGTCACTCTTCAGTTAATGAAGTTAAAAAAGATACATATTATATAAAATAAATAAAATGGTTTCACAAGATGGGATGGCCTCCAGCCGATGAGCTGTCCCTGCCTGACTGGCTTCCACTACTTTATTCGCGGCGCCCCATCACCTAGTCTCAACCAGATAAATACTTAAAACGTCTATATATTTCTTGCAATTACTACCGGTCATTTGTCGGCGATTAGTGTTTTGAGATGGGGGACAGGGCGGCTCTCTCTCTGTGAGCCAAGGGCTCCGTGTATATTGCGTCGTGTATAATATTAAATGGTTTCGTTCACGCATCATCGCGCTAAAAGAAGAGTTCCCAGTCGCTGATTTATATTATCATATAGGGGCCTTCTATTTTTTTCAAAATTGGCTTTGTCCAATTAATTATATCTTCACAGCTGATGATGCGAAGACAATCAGGCGAGTGTGTGGACGGACAGGGGTGATAGGGAAGGAAGTGGTGGGTGGGGAAGGGTGTGGGTGGACTCCCCAGGACGAGGGACGATGTGGAGTAGATTGAAAGGAAGGATGGTTGGAAGAAGTAGGGGCGGGGATCGGTTGGAAATGTTAGGAGGTGGATGTGGTAGGTTGGAAGGCGGTTAGGAGGTTAGAATAGCTAGGTAGGTTGGGAGGGGTAGGAGGTAAGAAGAGGTGGGGTGGGGTAGTAAGGCGTAGGAGGTGATTGGGCTAGGTTGGGAGGGTTAGGATGAAAAGGCGGGGTGGGGACCTATAGGTATATGAAGCGGGTAGGGCAGAAAAGTTTTATTTAGGCTGGACTGGAGGGGGATGAGTTGGGAAGAGTTTTGACAAGTTGGAGGAGTGGAAAGAGGTTAAAATAGGAATTGGTACATGTGGGTGGCGGTGGGGAAGGGATAGGTTGGAGAGGGTATAGGTTGGAACGAGGTGGGAAGTGTGACCGATGTTTACGAAAAGACCAATAACCAAATATCTTATTCAGTAAGTTGCGATAAGTTGGATTGGGTAGGTCGCAAGGGGTATTATGGGGTGGGAAGAGGTGCTGGGTGGGCAAGTTGAAATGGGAAGAGTTGGGTGGGGTAGGTTGGTAGGTTGGTTGGGAAGTGTAGTCGCTGTTTACGATGAGACCAATAACCCATCATGTTATGCAGAAGTTATTTTATTTATTTTTCAGCAAAAAAAAAACCGCTTAAAGGATTCACAGATTTACATTAAACTTACAGGGTTTCAAGACAATTAAAATGGAAAGCTTCCCTTTAAATATTATTAACTGAGGTTGTGTAGTTTTTGAGAAAATATGAGTAAAACAAGTAACCAATAGTTTTGGTCTCAGGAAGACGAAAATTATTTTAGCAGGTAAAATCCCATTAACCAGTTATGATATTATACCAAAACCATAGCTTAACTGGTTATGACGTTTTTACATACTAAAACTGAGACGAAAATATTTTGTTTTACTCATTTCTCAAAAACTACAGCACCTCAATCAGTAAAATTTCAAGGAAAGCTTTCTACTACCATAATCTTTAAACTGTGTAAGTTTAATGTAAATCTGTGGACATTGTGTTTTGGTTAGGAAAAAGTACATACACCCTTTAAGTCCCCTTTCTATGCGTTTGATGACTTTTGTGTGTAAATGTTTCCTTCAACTTGCTTTGGAAAAACTAGTAATAATAGTAATAATGACTTACCTTTAAAACTTTAATGTTTTCCCCTTTAATGGCACTTACACTAAGCGCCTAACCTTGATACGTGCGCTATAATAATACTTCGATATTATTATTATATTATTATTATATGTCGCTTTTTAATACTTGTAAGTAATGGTGGGTCACTCCGCAATTATTGCTGAACTTTGATCAACAAATGCCCCTTATCTTATATGGATATTTTTTTTTTAGCGAGGGAGATTTCTCACACCGTTTGTTGCGCTTTTCAATAAATCATTTCACTTTCTTCGCCAATAATATTACAAACAATACCAGTTGACGCAGTAACGTAATACCACCAATAGCATGGATCTCACACTAATAAATAAATCATACACATACACCGTTATCATAATACCGGATTACTGTAACAAACCTGAACTTGACCCTTTCGCAGTACGTAGCAATAAAAAGCCTGACAGGAGGTTTCCAGCGTGACTTTTTTTTCTCGGGGGATTTTTCCCCCCTCGACTCTTCAACTCCGGTAGTGGTGCAACCAACAACGAGTAGTTGGTGTCAATTTAAAAAAAAAAGGCACTCGGGTGGACTTGTCTTATCTAGAGTTAGGAAGAGTTACTGGTTTTAACTTGGGACTCGCGTTAAGATTTTAATAAGTCCTAAAGAGTCCTATGACTAGTCCTACGTTAAGAGTATCACAAATTGGTGTTCGAGTTTGTAATCAGTTTTCAGGGTGTTCCTCGTTTAAAGCCATTTTACACTTTCGGAAAACAGTATTGTCCAAAGGCCCACACTTCGTGTATCACAACTTATATATAAACTAACAAACCTGTGAAAATTTAGGCTCAATCGGTCATCGGAGTCGGGAGAAAATAACGGGAAAACCCACCCTTGTTTCCGCACGTCTATATCCGTAATTCTCGTTGTCGAGAATTGATAATTGTTTGAAATGTTTTCTCAAAAAGTAAAGCATTTCATGGAATAATATTTCAAGAGAAGTCTTTTACCATTACCTTCTGTAAACCCTGTAATTTGTAAATCTGTGAACTTTTATTTTGTTTTCTGTTCCGAAAGTGTATAATGGTTTTAATGTATGGCTGTTGAAGTATTATCATTTTGTAGAAAAAGCACTGTGGGTAAAATTGTATTATGATTCGGAATTGGGTCACGAGGCTTTATGGTGAACGATGTATAATTCTAAAATTGAAGAAAGGGTATTTCGTGCGTTGCATAATATGAGGTTGAACATCCTTGGATGTCCATAATTTTATACATAGGTCTGTGCAGTGTTAACGCTACGTGACTGTGTACCAAAACAATAGGTCCTCATTGTAGGAATTGAAACACTATGTGGACTTGAACACGTCCATATAGTGTCTGTTAGTGTTGTTATACAGTGTTGAAGAATAGGAAACTCGGTGTCCTAAAATTACAAAAGGGCTCTGTTTTCTCATCGCGAACCCATAATTGTGCCTCAATTTCCACATGTTTGTTATGTGTTATGTTGGTTCACATCAGTGTGGATACTCGCTTATTCTTTGACGTTTACCAATATTGCCCATGGACATTCAAAAGGCACTATGAAAGCAGCCCACTGTGTTAACATGTGTTTCGAAAACTGCAAGTGACATGTTTTTTTGTTGCTCTTCTTTTAAAATTGTATACCCATGTTTTATTAATATATATTGTTCTTGTTTTCGATTGATACATTTTTAAGATCAATGGCAATATGTGTTTAATATGAGGGTTTTAAGGTCAGGGTCTGAATTGCACACGTTCACATCATTGTAAATGGTATAATTTATTGATTTTACTACGTATAATAGTATGGGCACGTGGTTTCTACGGTATACGCTATGCCTGTTGCAGAGACACCATTTTCATGCGGTGGCTACGTTGCTTCTTCTGTCGTTTAGATTATTTTGCAATCAAAACGAGGCAGGGCCTATAATTAATAATTATCTGTGATTATTCTCTTTACATGAACCACCAACGCAGTCACAATTTTCGTAATTTTTGCTAAAAAAAGTATATCTAAAAGTGAGAAAGCTCAGTAAAGGCCTTGTCACACGAGGCAACTTTTGCAGGCAACTTGGAGGCAACCAACTGCAGTGCATGCTACAGGACCACTTAGGTGGCACACGGGTAATTGTTTAAACAATGGCTTACGATCCACGAGAAGAATATGTGAACATTTTCTTCTTGGAGATTGCCTGGAACTGGTTGCCCGTAAATTGCCTCATGTGACATGGCTTTAACTGTTTAAATTATTTTCAGCGAGTGAGTGTTTGAATACAATCCCATTACATTCCCTACATGCAATTGCCGAGCTGAAACAAATAAAGGCCTACTCTGTGTTCTGAATCTTATAGTCGACAAAGCATCTGTATTTTGTGGAAACATTATATTAATTATAGTAATAAATAAAAACATTGTAGAGCGCATCCAGAGAAGTCAATTGACTGTTTTGTTTTGTTTTGAGTGTTATTTCCACCCCCCCCCCAAAAAAAAAATATATATATAATATATATATATTATTTTGTATGAATTTTTCAAAGGTTATGTAGAAGTGAACTTTCTGAAGAAAAACAATTGTGTCACCGTATCTTCCCACATACCAACTGGTGGAACCTTCCTTTAATAACGGTTTCAAATAATTTTACAACTGACAAGAAGTATGGCCAATCCAGTAGCCTGCAGCTGGGAGCGATTTTCCGCCCAATCGAGATCAAAGAAAGTGCCGCCAGGGACGCTCCCTGTCCCGACCCCCCCCCCCCGTACGTGGGTCGATGGATGAGCGGTGACACCCCGATAGAAAGCTCGATATAACCATATGTAGAAGATATAACACCTAGTTTTTTTGCAGATAAGCTGTAAAATAATATTGATGTTTACCAATGGGTACACGTAGAATGATCGATTGAGGATTTTTTTTTTATACGCTACATGTTGGGAATTGCGATCGGTTCGGTGCTGTGAAATTTTGCGTCTGACCATAATTTTAGATTAGGGTCAGATTATTAATAAGGCATACAAAAATAAATATTATGTTGCCGTAACCCGACCTACCCTAAATACGGCCGACCCTGGATATGTTTTATTAAAGACTTAAAATAAAATAAATGCCATCAAGAGTTTAAAGGAACACGTCGTTGCCTTGGATCGGTCGAGTTGGTATTTGAAAAGCGTTCCTAACCGTTTGTTATAAAATACGGTTAGAAAGATGCTTTAAAAGTAGAATACAATGATCCACACACATTTTCCTCAAAATTTATGGGAGTCAAATTTGACTCCCATAAATGGCCGACGGTGTTAGTTCGCGAAGTATAATGAAAACCACGCAATTTTGAGGCAAATGTGTGTGGATCATTGTGTTCTACTTTTAAAGCATCTTTCTAACCGTATTTTATAACAAACGGTTAGGAACGCTTTTCAAATACCAACTCGACCGATCCAAGGCAACGTGTTCCTTTAAAGACATTGGACACTGTTGGTAATTGTCAAAGACCAGTCTTAACGTATGCATAAAATAACACACCTGTGAAAATTTGAGCTCAATCGGTCATCAAAGTTGCGAGATAATACTGAAAGAAAAAACACCCTTGTCACACGAAGTTGTGTGCTTTCAGATGCTTGATTTCGAGACCTCAAAATTCTAAATCTGAGGTCTCGAAATCAAATTCGTGGAAAATTACTTCTTTCTCAAAAACTATGGCACTTCAGAGGGAGGCACTTCTCACAATGTTTTATACCATCAACAACTCCCCATTACTTGTTACCAAGTGAGGTTTTATGTTAATAATTATTTTGAGTAATTACCAATAGTGTCCACTGTCTTTAAAAAATAATTATACTACTTTTGTTGTGTGTAGCCTTGTTTTATTTTGTTATCGCGTAAAACATGTCATTTTCGTTGCTGAGAGGGTGGGGGGGGGGGGGAATCCCTACCTACCTACCCTATCTTTGGGGGGGGGGGGCGTTACGCCAACATAGCATATTTGTTTTATGCCTACGGAAATTCACCTTGTCCCATAAAACTTTCTCTGTAGATATAATATAAATAAACAAGGGATGGTAACACAATTGATTTCGAAATGGAATATTAATTATGCAAGATAACTAGGAACTTTCAAATTGTATCTAAACTTGCATCAGGGATGATACCGGATCAAGAATAATATTTGTGTTTGACCCATACAACATCGGTGTTGGTATAACACAAATAATTATCATAAACCACGATGTCACTGATTAATGGCCCTTTTTTAGGAGTACATTCTTCCATTTGGCTGGGTACAAATCGTGCCTGCAGAAAGTCCACTACATGTGGCTCTTCTAGCAAGCATGTGACGTCACAGGTTACAATGGTATGTAGACCGTTTGGGCATTGCCTTGGATGGGAAGAGTTGGTCTATAATAAGCGTGTGTAACCGTTTCTTTACAAAATGTATATGTTGGAAAGATGTTTTAAAAGTAGAATACAATGATCCACACAAGTTTGCCGTGAAATTGCGTGGTTTTGCTTTTACTGTGCGAACTAACACGGTCGGCCATTTATGGGAGTCAAGAATTTGACTCTCATAAAATATGGCCGACCGTGTTAGTCGACGAGGTAAAAGGAAAACCGTGCAGTTTCGAGGCATGTTTGTGTGGATCATTGTATTCTACCTTTACAACATCTAGCTTTCTACCCATTATTATGCATTTTTTAACAAACGGTTAAAAACGCTTTTCAAAGACCAACTCGACCCGCTCCAAGGCAACGTGTTCCTTTAAGATAACCCGTTATACTTTCCATCCACTGCAATAATACCATTCTGGTTGATCGCTCATGTATTTTACAGCAGGCTTTTTTATACATGTGTATGCTTCGTTTTTGAAAGGGCAGGGGCACCAATGCATTTTCTGCTTGGTAAAAGGGCAATCGCCTTCGTTGCCGCCGTCAAGTACATGCACGCACATTGACATCATGTAGGCCTACCACCACATGCGCTACGTGTGTAACCAGGGAGGAAGAAAGTAACGTAATTGATTACGTCAAACACGTACGAGAGGTTACAAGCTTATTATTTTAGAATTATTTGTTTAAACACACATAGAGCAAGTAAACAAGCGTTTGTATAATATTTATACCACGTGGCACATTTTCAGCAGGAACAATTCGAGTGAAACTGTTTCCGATATACTAATAACGCCCTCTGTTGACCATTGGTGAAAATGTCAACGGGCTACATGCACAGCTCAACTTTTTGACCAGTGGTGATCTTGTTGTATCCTACCCCCCCCCCCACACACCCCGCCCAAACGACACAGGTGTACGGTCGATATACACGCATGGAGAAATAAGCTAGCTTTGAGGTGAGGTTCCAAATTAACTTGACAGATTAACTTGACAGAGTGTTAAAATTAGTCATCGAGTTAATCAGACAGGTATTTCTATTTCGAGATCAATTAGAAAATGGTTTTTATTTGCGGTATTGCGTGAACGGGCATGTCACGCGTGTGTCCATTTTTGTAAGCTCAGTAAAACTTTGTTTAAAGGCATTGAACACGTTTGGTAATAATTTTTAAAGCCCAGGAGTCTCACTTGGTGTATCCCAACATAATTATAACAAACCTGTGAAAATTTTGGTTCAATTGGTCATCGAAGATACAAGAGAATGACAGAAAAATACCCTTGCTGCATTAAGTTGTGTGCTTTCAGATGCATAATGAAAGGCTTCAGCCGAAGTCTTTAATATTTGAGTGAGAAGTTACCTTTTTCTCAAAATCCAAGTTACTTCAGAGGGCAATCTTATGTCGTTTCTCACAATGTTTTACCCCGTTGCTCGTCACCAAGTAAGTTTTTATGCTAAAAATTGTTTTGAGTAATTACAAATAGTGTCCAGTGCCTTTAACTTGTGAGGAAACAGAAGGCAGGTGCGTGTACGGCTGATCATCTGTAAGGTCTGTGAAATAAAAAGGCTTTCCAACTAATTATTCATTCGCGTGTTTGAAGCTAAATGTCAAAGACCACTACAAAAATGTGATTTCACAACATGAAGTGCACAGAATACTAATGTTGTGTCTTGTATGTACAATGAGCTCGAGAGAGAGAGAGAGAGAATGTGGGTACAATACGCTCGGTCTCTTCCGGTGAGTAGGTATTGCTGTACGGAGGTCCCGACTGTAAAGATACCTCTGGGTTAAAGGAATAATGAGGAGACAGTGCTAATTAATTTGATTAATCTTGTCCGATTATGAAATTATCTACGTGTATTATCTTGCGAGAGTCATGGTGGGAGCCGAGTGAACCTAAAAGGAACGAGGTCCAAGCGCCGCCGGCCCGGGTTATCCGCGAGATATTTTCCCCCGATCTTAACGGTGGACGGCTCCGCCATGTGGACTCCCTCCCCCTGTAGAAGTCACAGCGGATTAGGACCTTTTGTGTACAGCGACTCGGTCCTCTCTACGTGTATAATACATGGGTGATACGAATACGATACGCTGGCATCACTACACGCATGGGCTGACTGGCTCCAGGTAGTCTAGTATCCCGGGTGGACCACGTCTCTCTGACGGCGACTCGCAAGAATGAATCATCCCCCCCTTTTTTATTTTCTTCTCCTCTTTTTTTTTCTTTTGCCGAGGCTTCTTTTCTTCCTCTATTATTTCGGAAGCAAGGACATTAAATTATTATTTTGATATTCTTTCACCGATTCTTTCTTTCTCCGGTCTCTGTTTTCACTTATCACCAAGAAAGGGAAAAATGATCTGATCGATCGACAGGAAACGGCCTGGGCTCGGCCAAGTACGATGATTCCACTCGGGACCGGCGACTGGTCAACGGGTTCACCGTTTGATCCTTGCATCGCCTTCCATCGCCTTCCATCAACAGCCTTAATACCGTAACAAACATAGCATCACCTGCCTTGGGGAGGAGGGTCGAATTCTACAACGAAACCCCATTTGCTTTTTAAAAAGGCACTATACACCTTTAGAAGTAATGTCAAAGACCAGTATTCTCACTGGATATGCATACAAATAACAAATCTGTGAACATTTTTGGGCTCAATTAGTCATCGAAGATGCAAGAGAATAATGAAAGAATAAAAAAACACCCTTGTTGCACAAATTTGTACGCTTTCAGATGCCTATTACAAAGGCTTCAGGACTAAGTCTTTCAATATTTTGTGGGAGAAATTAGCAGTTTCTAAAAAACTAAATTAGTTCGGAGGGGGGCCTTTTCTCTCATTGTTTTATAATATCGAGTCATCCCTAGCTCTCTTTATTGTTTGTTAAACCAAGAAAGTCGTTATGCCAATAATGATTGAGTAATTACCAATTGGTAATTACCAATAGTATGCTTTGAAATGTCCGAGAAAGGCTTCATGAGGGTTGTTTGTATGGTCACTCACAACATTTTGGAGTAATAACTTAGGCATGTTGAAATGAAGGTGCTTTTAAAACTTGTTGTAAGTCATTAGAGTTTAAGATTTAAAGTAGCTTCTGTGAGCATTTATGCTCAGACAAGAGGGGAAGACAATCGCCCAATAATTTCCTCTTTTTGCAAGCAATCGTTTCATTATTTTATAAGGAATACATTTAGAAATGAGTCAGCATAGAGACAGTGTTTCAAGTGTGCATATTAAAGGTTTTTTATTTTATTTTATTGATACCATCAACATGGTTCTCTCTGTTATATAATGTGAATCATAACCAGTGTTATATAAAAGGTCTCTGTCAGTACATGTACACAGGATTTGAAAAATTCTGAAATTCAACCCGAGAGTAAAGGCCGGTTTGTAGTCAGTTGCGCGAATATAATCGTTGAATGCAGACGATCGCCAGCATCTTTAAATGCTTTTCTTTATCGTGCCTTTTAATTTCTGCGACCACCGACTAAAACCGGTCTTAACCCCCTCTCTCTCTCTCTCTAAGACTGTGTCTGATACAGCAACTTCGGTTACAGCTACGGCTAGATTGTGCTCGTCTGCCTATTCTTCAACACTGGCAGACGCGCTGATCTAGCCATAGCTTAAGCCGAAGTTGCCGTTTCAAACATGGTCATAGAGTACAAGTTGTCTTACTGGCCTGGAATTCTGTGAAAGCCATTGCCTCCGTTATCAAATTCTCACTCCCCTCTAAAAATGCCCCATGTCCTCTTTTTGGGAGTGGGAGGGAGGGTGCAAGGTGGAAGTGCTTTCATCAGGATTTGCCCTGTGTTACTTAAAAATACAGACCTGGAATTACACTTGGTCTTGGAGGCCATGGCCTGCGTTGTCCCTAGTGTTGCCCCTGGTCTTTCTTGGCCTGTGCCGCCCCCTTTCAAAAAGTTTCCCATTGACTTTAAGATTGTCCAATGGAAGTGCCATTTAGAAAATGGCCTTGCCCTTTCTATTCTAGGCTTAATAATTGCTTTGTAGGACCAGTTAGTTAGTTGTCTTTTCATGAGTTGCCAGAAGTCCATATCTTAATTTTTCTTTTTGGCATAGTCATTTCTGTATTGGACTTCATTGCAGAAATTGAATCCATGCAGAAAAGCACTTAATGCTTGGGGCCCATATGTAGTATCTAGGAAGCTATGTACTAGCCAGTAATGACCAGTTGAAAGGGAAATTCTACTGGACTTCAGGCTACTACCCCCCCCCCCTGTTTAATGTAAGAGGAGGGGGACAATGCCATTTCACTGTCAAGAAATGAAGGAATTCCAGGCCTGAGTTTTCCTTTCTAACATCTTCTTACCACTTTTCCTTAAAAAAAAAAGCTGTCCAAAAACCACCCTCATTTTCATGTACAATGTACAAGGGGGAAAAAGGGCAATCTGAACTGTGCAGCATTTCTACTTGCATAAGATTGCCTAGGTTTGAGGTACATGTGTTTTCAATGGGGGATGTTTTTCATCTCGAGTTCCACCTGTGTACAGATATGTGGATTTATTGTTAGAGATGGTACAGCATTTGGGGGTCAATCCTTAACCTCATTCTCATCCTATCGTTTTGAAGTAAAATTATATTTCCAAGGGAAAGCTCTTCCTCCCCGCCTTTTTTTCAAAATCGTCACATTAGGACCTTTTATTTATGTAATTAATAGACCAGCCAAATTTTTTTTAACTTGCCGTATTCACAGCGTTCTCCCTTCAGTGGTCATCTGGCCAAATCGGCCACTTAGAACACACGAGAACCGGTACTAGCTCAGTGTTGAAAAGCTTCCCTATTTCATTTGAAATATTGACTAGTTAAAAAGCCGCCAGACTAGTGACAAGACTGAAGGGCAACCCCTTATCTCAAAGATTAGAGTATTCCATCCGAAATACACATTTGTTCTTGGGGTGTTTGGTATGGTATAACTGTACCAACTTAAAAGGACAGTTATTTGATAGTTAGCTGTACCATCCCTAAAAAAAAAAACTCATGTTTTTTTTTCTTTTCTGTTTTGTATTTCTCTGGGGGAAGGGGATGTGAAGTCCTCTTTATGTTAATTATAGCAGAGTACAACCGCACCATAAATTACATTGTAAAAATGAGTTTCCATATTTACAGTATTATAATATATAATATATATAATATAAAATATTATATTAGATCTAGAAGTAAACATAAAAGGTATGATGATGATGATGATGATCAATGTAAACGTGGTCTGGTAAGGATCACTTCGAGCCAGCATGGGCACGAGGTGATGAATTGTCTGGAGTAACGTGGCCCCCACCCTTTGATGAAGCTGATCCGAATAGAGTGGGGGTCCGTCGGCCCGTCCGGGGGCTCCGGATCTCGCCGTGCATGCTCCAGCATCTGTGACTTGGCGTAATCAAACACTTTGATCGAGTAGCCCGGCATGAGCTTGTGCACGGTTAACGTTCTCGACGGCGGTAAGGCATCCAGGGTAGGAGAGTTGACAAATAAGGCAAAGTTACTTCGGTTGTACAGCCACACGCCGTCCGACTCCCGGCTCATGGTCAGGCCGCAGCCGACTTTCTTTCGAGTTCTGACGACGGATTCCGAGCGCTCGTCGCGGGTCAACGACCGCAGGCAGAACCCGTCCCCATGAGGTAGTTCGTAGAAGATATTTACAGAATCTAAGAATACTGTGTACATGCGTCCCACTCGTGTTCGGTGCTCCCAATACGCTATATGACACCAGTGAGGCTGCCCTCTACTGTCCTGAGCATCTGTAGAAACGAAAATAAACAGAAAAGAGCTCTCATTAATAAGCAATTCAACAATACAGAGGTGATCAAAATGTGTCGAACCCAAGTGGGTTTAAATTAGGGCCCTTTTCACATGAGGAGAGCAAATTAGCAGGGGACCCTTGCGTAATTACTCTCATGTGAAAAGGGGCTCAAGGAAATGTGTGAAGTCATCATGTGCATGAAATATAAAGAGGGAAGAGATAATATAACTCAAGAAAAACTGAACTGAACACTTTAACCTTGATATTTTAGGGAGGAACAAGGGGCTCAAGCCAAAACCCCTGACAACACATTTTTCATGAGACATGAGAGACTTAAAACCCCCCTCCACGGCCCTCAAGTGACAGTGTTCCTCTTAATATTTCCAAGACACTCAAGGCATGGCAATTTATTTACCACAGTAAATCATGCAAGTCTGACCATCAAAGATTATTTCAAGCCGTAAATTGGGTTGGAAAGGGGGGGGGGGATGTCAGTACACCAGACTCTGGAATGGCCTATTAATCTAATATTTGCCTTAGATTCTCCCTCTTCTCTGAGTCTCTCAAAAGCAAGCCAGCAACACCAAGGAATGTCTTAAAACCAACAACAAAATTCAAAAGATGCAATCCAGGCAAGCCACCTGTCTGCAATCCCTCTTTCTGAAGGACTGCACAGGCCAATTTTTTTTAATTTTAACGAAATACTCAGGAGAGAAAGAGGTCCTGGCCAAGACCAGTCAACCTTCAAGAGAATACAGCAGACTTGGGGGACAAAAAATATGAGTTGTAGATCAGAGACAGTTATGAACCAAGATAGAAGAAGGGGAAAAAATGGTATGCATTTGCAATCCAGGGTAGGCATTTTGTGCCAGCCGCTGCGAGAATTGGGGTCATTAATCATTGCATACTACTGCTGGGAAAAGAACGAAAACAACTGCAGCGCTCCATAAAAAAAGAAACGAAAACGAAAAAAAGTATGGCCCCTTATAAAAGGGCAAAATAACTAGATACTGTTGAAACACCAGTTACAAGGTTTTATAGCCAGAATTGCAAAACTATGAGCACTAGTGCTTATAAATTAATAAAACTAAATTGCAGAATCGAGATTCCAGTGCAAACCCTAACATTGATAATGCTTTTTCTCTGAGCATATAGGCCTACATATATGTTGTACATCGTCATTATACTCGATATTGACTGAAAAAATTACATCCATACATGTACGGTGTTTTCTTTAACGCAAATCACACCTTTACAATGGACTGCTTGCTCCTTCATATTCATATATTGTAGGCCTACACATGCACAATGAGATTGTCTGTACATGTAGGCCTACACCATGCCTTGTGTTCACAAGGCACACGTAAAATGGCCGACAATCTTTTTCTTTATGCGAATGAAATATCAACATAACATTGATGTATGCCTATAAATAAATAAATTGATAGCTTTCCAATGATCATGGAATAAGACAACAGTCCCTTTACTTTTTTGGCCAATACCATAAATATTTATATCAAACCTGTCCTGTGCAAGTAATTTTTAGTCTTGACATGCTTCTAAGAATATAAACAATCCGCATTCCTGCAACCTCATTTGCTGATCAAACAATACACAAAATACAACAGAAACATGGGATTTCTTGTGATATTTTTATGGGAAAGTTGACATTTTCCAAAATCAAAACAACCTATTCCGGGCCCCCTTGCGCTCTAGTCTTAGCAGTCTTAGCAGTCACCCTAATGACAGGGAACATATATTACTGAGCTTTCACTGTCCTAGCAGAGCTCTTTCACTCATCGTATCTGGCAAATGAAGAAACATCATTCTAACAGGCCCCTATTGCTCAGCAAAGGGCTGTCGGGTCATCAGTTGCAGTAGCTCCTATTTCATAATAATGCCTAGTGTCATCCCAGACTGATATGTTTCCATTTTCAGTTCTTCATTTTAAAGGGGGTGGCTGGAGGAATTTAGGAAAACCCCTAATAAAATGTTTTGGGACAGATTCAAGTCAGATTCTCAAAGCCAGACACGAAAATAACACCCTTATATTATGCATTTAAGGGCTACAGAATATATTGAGACAGAATCTTGAATCTCTGCAGATTCAACTCGTACTCTGCAGACTACAACTTACAAGAAAATAACACACCGATGTCAAAACTGCATCGGGCTACAGAATATTAAAAGAAAGAATCTCTGCAGAATCAAGACTCTGCAGACTACAAGAAAACAACAGCCTGATGTAATAGATGCACCAGGGGCTACATAATATATTAAGCCTAATTCTCTGCAGATTTAAGTCGGACTCTGCAGACAACATTACAAGAAAATAACACCCTGTAAATAGATGCAGAATATCACTTTGACATTTGATTTTGAAATTCAAACTGGCCCTTTGATTACCGAGTCAACCTGCTTGGGGTAGGGTAGCTTTCCAGATACCTCCTCTAGTAGAACACAGTTCGAATCTCACCTGAGTGACTAACCTAAAGATTTACCAACCCCCCCCCCAAACAAAACAAGAATCAAATGGGAAAGGAGTGTAATGGTAAAACTCTGAACACAATACTTTCCATCAAGCTACAGCCTTTGTTGCCATTCTAATGGAATATTGTACCCCATTCAGCAGGCATGATATTTTACCCTTGCTAGCAAAAAATATGTTGACTACAAAGGCTGGTATACAATACAATAGGCTTTAATAGACTTTCAAGTAACAATTTTGCTGATTTTTCAGAGGGCCCAAAAAATCAACAATCAGACTGCTCATTTTACACACATACACAAAAAGAGGACAGAATACAATTTTTACATGCAACCTTGGTTCGGTCTTTTAAAGGGACAAAAAAAACAAACAGCTGAACTATGATAAATATTGATTTCATTTTAATCGCTCTGCATGCATAGAAATGATAGGGCCGCCTACATGTAGTTTACTCTTAATCTACGTATGATTACGCTCAAGTGTGTAGCACACAACCACCAAGTGCAAGTTTCCTGAGTGAACGTGACACAATGGGGGTACTCGTGACCCAGTTTTTTTTTCTTCTATTTTTCTGAGACTGTTCAGGTGGAATATGAAATAATATACACATCTTGGGTCAACATGGCTTTAAGCTTTGGCGGCATCAAAATGTGGTTTTGATATTTACACGACCAGACCAGAGATTTTGTGCCGGCAAAATGTATCCATGTGTGCAGGACAGCAGGAGAAACGGAAGATGCTGAGTTTTTTAGGGGGGAGATGGAGATAAGAAAGCAACGGTCCTTGATTCTAATTGAAGTTCCTAAAGAGTATTATCGAGAAAAATATGACGGGTGACTACTTTAAATACTAGTAGTGGTTTTTATAGGCCTAAAGGCTTGCCCAACTAAGATATTTTTGTATTGTAGGGGTGCCCTTTCTCATATTATTTAAGAGTAACCCTAAATTATGACACCGATTCACTCTTTGTAGTCATTGTGAATACAGTGGGCAATCCCATTGTTACATTCATGTGCATTTGTGCAAATGCAGTGACCTACATGCAATGAACTACATCTAGCTAAATTATGATTTATGAATTATGATTTATGAATTGTTTACAATTTACGTCTTCAAGTTTTGTGTGTGATATGGATTGAAAGTGTGTAAACCCAGCAGGGACATTCGGATAGGCCTAAACTCATGTTGAGGATATTTACACTCACTGCCATGTCTTGTGTCATATTGCAATCAAAAAGGTTCATGTTGTGTAAGCCCACGGGCAAAGTATGAAATGATATGTCAATGTTGCTCTTTACTTGTTCTTTTGGTGATATGGTGGTGGGAGGATTGGTGGGGTGGGGAGGGGGAGGGTTTGACAAAATATGGTATATATAATGTACAGTCACAACCTCAAAACAGATGAGTGCATCATGTTTATGCAATCAAATTGGTTCTGTGGTACATGTGTGTACCTGGACCAGCCTTCGGGGCCAGAGCAGAAGTCAATATTTCTTATAATCCACAATGCAGAAGAAGAAACATGGCCGCTGCTGCTGCTGCATTCTGCATCTAGCCATGTCTCTCCCTCTCTCTCTCTGTTTCCCTGGACAGCTAGGGGGTTAAGCATTAAGAGGAAGTTCTCAGCAGCTGTCGTTCAGCGTTCTCTGGAGACCGCTGGAGCCAGCGTTAACTGCATGGGCTTCTGACCTCCTACATGCTTAATATGGTGGAGTGGAGACAGTCTGTCTACTGGCCAAGGTTAGATGGGCCAGGCTTTTCTATATTGGCAGGGTGGGCAGAACACTGGTTCACTGCTGGTTGGTTGGTTGGCCGCACATGGGTGAATGGTAAAGGAATTAATGAGTTAGGGTTGGGAGTGTGTGTGTATATAGTGTGTGTATATTTGCAATGGATGCATGATGAAAATTCAACTACTAGAATTCAGAGAATGGAATAATAGTATCTCCGGCCACAACCATGCAAGGCCATTTTGTTTTTTTCCCCAGTGAAGCTAGGATGAGTTGTTTTCTATGAAAATGATTTCCAGCGAGCATTGTTGTGTATCATGTACAAAATAAGATATGTGGCTAAATTAGATGAAAACTTGAAAGGGACAGTTTTGGTTTAAACCATGGTTGCTTGTGAGAGTCTATAGGCCCTACATCACAAAAACATGTAATTATCAACCCAAATATTGTGGGCCACCAAAGTTATTTGGGTGAAACTGTTTCACTCACTTCTCAAAAGAGTCCAGCACCTCATCAGCAAGTTATATCCAAGGGAAGCTTTCTGCCATCTTTGTCTTGAAAAAGTTTTTGTAAATCTGTGGGCGTTTGGGTTTTGTGTAACTTAGTTTTTGTGTTGCACAAAAAGTACCCACACCTTTTGATTCCTGCTATCTATCATTTCCCAACCTACATTATAGTATAACAAACGGCACAAGTGACATTAAAACGTTGTCCAATGTTCACTGACACATCAAGGCATGTTTATAGTGCATTAGCTTCTTCACTCCCTCCCTCCCTCCCCTCTCGCAGCTCATTCATAAATATGCAAATAAGCTTTAATACTACTAGCAAAAGGGATTTGCCTATCTACAACAACATCACGTTTCTTAGTTATTACTTTGTGTCCAGTGTTGACTTTAGTGCTTGGGCAAGGCATGTATGCTATGCATGTTTCTCAAATGGATTTGTGGTTTACCTGAAACCTTACTGCTGGCTATCACACATCAGCACTTGAAGGGGGGAGGGGGGGGGGACCCAAGTTTTTTTTTCTGTCACCACAGTGAACAGGAAAAAGTATCAGATTTAGCCCCAGTCTTTTCACAGGAGTACCTTTGGGTCCAAGGCTGACATAATAGGCCCCAAAAGCTCATGTTTTGATATAACCAAGCTCCTAAGAAAACACTCTTTTGTTGCGTTCCAGCGTTTTTTTCTTTCTGTATTTGATTAAAATTCTTTTTCGAGAATAGAGGGGTGAGGGGCCTTTCCCTTCAATAGCAGGTAGCAACTGGAGGCTCTATTCATAGAGTCACAACGTTCAGTCACACAGTTAGGCCTCGGAATGAAGGGGGAAAAAAAGGATAAACTATTTAAGAAGAGGTTAAGTCCATGGCTTTTGAGGTTGGACTTTTTTTCTTCCTATTCTCAGATGGAAGGATAAGGGGTAATGGTGTTTTTGTCCGGGATTACTGTTCTGGAATCACACGGGAAAGTTCTGGGTACAAAGGTAGCCACATATAGTAGGTATTATGTTATTTTTGTTGTCTGAAAACCCCTGTTAAAAATAAAACGTAGGCCTAATAATACACAAAAAGCGATGCATGAAATGTTTTATAAGTATCAAGCATGGGGGTTTAAGACTGGTATAATGTGTAACTGTTGCAAATCAGTAAAAAAAAAGTTTGTAACAACGACTTTGATTTTGAAGTTCATTTGTTTTTGATATTCCATTGACCTGTTCACACGATTTGACTAATATTAATGTTGGAATGAAGAAATCAAAAGATCAAAATCATTGTGGTAACTGTTTTTTTTTTCAAAGAACATTTGTGACCGACTGTCTCTTAGTACATTAATAACTTCCTTAAAAATTGAATACTTTCAAGTGGGATGAAGCTTAAGTGCAAGGCTGCACAATTCTAATGTTTCCACAATCCACTTAAATCTTTCAACAAAAATGCAAGATTATTTTTGGTTTAGTTCCAACAGAATATTGAATGAATCTCCCCATGGGAGCCTTTCACCAGACTCAACAAACCAAGTAAAGTAAAAATAAAATAAAATGCCCCCATCATGAAGTGACTTGATCCTCAGCCTAGATTGGAACATTGTATTTGTCATATTACTACCTAAAAAAAAAAATGAGCAAAACAAAACCCACAATGAAACACTGTGCAGGGCCCTCAGTTAATATTGATGGTAAACCTCCGCATAGGCCACTCCAGATGAGCCCTGGCAACAACCGGAGATATTAAATTCCCCGATAACGGATCCCATGTTCTAAATTGGGTCATCTAGGTCAGGAGCCCAACCTACCTTTGGAGCTTGGCAACTTCCAGTAATGGGAGATTAATATACTCATATTTTTTTTTTATTAAGGGAAATACTTATAATACAGAGTTCAATATTATTATGCATGTGGGCCGAGATAATGCCTCTGCAGATCAATTTTTGTCATCCAACTTTCAAGGCAATATCAGAGTAGTAATCAGGACTAAATTTCAAGCAAAACATTAGCTGGTAACCAGTCGCATAGCAAAAGAAATGTAATTTTGCTGGTAACCTAACTATTTGTCCGTGCTAACCATTTTTTGTGTGCTTAGCTGCTTCAGGAAATTGGGTTCAGGGTCATGATAAAGGAATAAAGGCATCATGCTCACAACACATACATGAGCACCGTTCTTGTCCGGATAATCTCGGGTAAAAACTAATATGGAACTCGCAGAAAACTATAGCGTACAATTTGGAAAAGGTGTAGGCCTAAGGGTCAGATAACAAAATTACACAAACTGCTTTGTTTTTCTTACTAGCTAGGGACTCTCTTCAAATTAAAGGTTTCTCAAAATTTGGTAACAGCGCCCTCTTGAAGTTTGCTCGAGATCAACTCCGACATTCAGTGACACTCATTACTGAACTTGAGCCGTACTGTAAATGTACTGATCATCCTGAGATCGATTGAACCTGTTTACAGTGTAAACACAGTGTAACTCTGTCGGTAATAAATTTGAACATCGACATAGCACTGTGTGTTTATCCACTTCCAAAATGCACATGTACCTGACCTTCCACTTAACAGCACTTTAAAGTTGACTAGAACACCTTGCTTGCAGTCAAAATTACACAAGTTTAGTGCAATGCCACAACATTTTTATTTGAAGAAAAAACAAATAGTGTAAATAAAAAATGAATTAAACTCCAGTGGTATTAAAATTTATTTTGTAAATGTATGAAATGGGTCCCTATACAGCTCTGTTGCCCAGAGGGCCACTGTTGAAGCCTGGATTTTTGCCAAAACCAGGCTAAATTGAATTAAAGTCTTCATAATGTTTTCCGCTTGGTGTTTTGGTTTTAAAACCCCTACTGTACAATCTGGAATATACCAGATGGTTTTCTTTTGATGTTTTTTTTTCTGAATGTTATTGGTTATTTTGTTTGCATATTGGCGAAATTTGCGCGGATCGACACAGAATTTGCGCACATCGGCCCGATACGCTAGCTTCTGCTAGGGGAAACCCCTGGTTATGTTTCAATGTTCCAGATCTTGACTATGTATAGATCAAGGTATTGTATGTCAGGCTAGTTTACTATATACAGAATGTCAGAAGGTTGATTGAGTTTCACCAACTCAAACACAGGGCAACAGCTCTACACATAAACTCTCGTGTAAGAGCAGTCCAAAATGATTTATGTTTTAGCCTCAATGCAAGAGGGAATCGTCATAATAATAAGTTTTATACTGCAATATTTGACCCTTGCAGTAAATGTCACCTTTTTTCCCTCTCCAACGATATGTTTTTATATTTTATTTTAATAACTGGCGGTGCAGTTTGATCCCTGCAAGGCGCACAGCTCCAAGCTGCAAGTGACATGAAAGGAAAGCAGATGGGTGCCAATGTCATTGTGGGTCGGCACTGATCAAAGACTCTAACAAGGTGGTACTGGAGAGACCCAAGCATGCAACACACACTGCATAAACCTTACCCAAGGAATGCCAGTCTAGAGAGAGAGTGCTGGGTGTGTGTACAGTGTGAATGTGTTTTGAGGGCTAGATGACTGGCGAGTTGGGAGAGCTATACACAAGCCCAGTCATTCCCAATGAAAGGCTCTGGCTGGCCACAGTGGGAGTCCACCCTTGTGATAAGCACACAGGGGGCCTTTAAGTAAACAGGTCCTTTGAGCTGACCCACGCTTCACTGGACATACCCCTGCCTCTCACAATGCCCTACTCCCCTCAAATAGAGCCTTTACAAAACTAACATAATTCCTCCATACCTCCATCTAGCCATCACACTCTCCTATTGCTTTCAGAAGAAAAGAGAAAACACCACGCTGGCTCCATTTAGGCTTTCATTCCCTACCCCTCTCTCTCTCTCTCTCTCTCTCTTTTTTAAGGGTTGTAGGCCCCTGTATAAAAGTGAGGGCCCATTATGCAGCGGAATAGCCAGCAGCCTAATACATTACACAAGGAGGTTCTGTTTGGCCATGAAGAGAAGAATGCCCAGGGAGTGTGGGTAGCCCTAACAATCCTTTACAAACCAAGGCTTCATCATCAGGATGGCCTTTCTTCTGGGCATAGGCAGTCCACAAATGGTGGCACCCTGTTGGCTACCAGAGCAGAATGTCAGGGGGAAAGTTGAGCCGCTGCCAGGGCCTACTGATTGGCCCCTAATAGGAGGCAAACATTCCATTGGAGAGCATCTTTGACCAAAAGACTGCTGTCTGCCACCATGGTGTTTCTTTCTTCCCCTTCCTTTATTTCTCTCTCAAACAGAATTCCATTAGAATCACAAGGGCCGTACTGTGTTACAGACTTCGCTATTGAGGCGGGTATTACAGATTCCACTTTACCCAAAGCCTACCCCTACTTGCCACAAACTGAGCAGAGTTGTCACAACTGGAAATTATCAAACAGGAGTTTGATTTATTATAACTGGCAGGGAAGAATGGTGACTGGCGCCCATTAACTCAGGCCCAAAGAAACGGGAAAAAAGTCCTGCCCTTTGGTCAAGCTGTTATCATCTGTAGCTGTAATTACAAGGAATAGTCAAGATGATCCAGGGCCTTGTAAAATTATATCTGATTAATTTTTCTTCTTCACATGAATGTAAACAATTTTTTAAGTGGTTCAGAATTATGTATCATTCATTACAAATAAATATGTGATGTGACAGATTTTACATTGCTTTCTTGGTTTGTTCTTTTGGAGAAGTTGTCTTTCTGATTAATCTGACAGCCTTTGAGTAGATTGGGAATCTTGAGACCCAAAGCTCGAAGGGAAATAGCCAGAGAAGTAAAAAAAAAACAATAATAACTATCTGCAAAGTAGATTTTATCACTTTTGTGAGTATCGGCAATCCACCATTGCATTGCCACAACTCACAAAACTCATAAGAATGGATTAAGTCCACTACTGCTATAAACTACAAATTGTTGCTCCTTTCCGGTTCAGTTTCTTCTTAATATAACATTCATCAAAATAATTGAATTTATTGACAATTTAAGACAAGATGCCTACAACTTGCGACCTTACCCGAGGTCTGTCGGCCAAAATTTGATAGTAAAAACATCAGTCAAAACCATCACCGAGTGGTCCAATAAAGAAAATCATCCCTAAAAGCCTCATTTTATATGAACCATGGACCAGTAAAAAAGCAGAGGGACTAGTCAATAATGACAAACTAACTGGTCCTAGCTGCTGAAAAAGTTAAGGGCAGACCTTGGTTTCTGGAACCATTTCACTAGTTACTATGGACATTTGTTGGAGGGAAATCTGTACACTCTACATGCATTGGCCTGATGATAAAACTTGCAACATCTTGCAAAGTCAATTTTCTCTGAAGTCAGATCAGTAAAGTCACACATGTTAGCGATACCCCAAGGAATCTAAAGGTCTGGATTTTCATTCTCAAAAGGACAAGGCAGTTCTTAATTGGTGAAGGACACATCAATTTGAGAAAACCATAATGTCTGGGTGGACACATTGCACAGTGGCACATGAAACACATCCTGACTGCCATGTAGGAATCCAAGGCCAGACTGGTGTCCCAACGTCAAGATCAAAACTTCATTTTTTCCCACATCACTTCATGATAACCAGTAGTTTTTCACAACAGCTTAAAAACTAATCAAATTCAGCACAAATTCAACATAATTCCCCCCCCCCACTTTAACACTCCCTGAAAAATTCATTAAAATGGCAAAACATAATTTGAGTCAAACTCAAGTACATTTCTCTTGCATCATCCAAGTCAACGATTCCACCAAGCAAAATTTCTTTTGAAAAAAAACACATTTTCCCAAATGAGACCCAAAGGGAATCGCGGTTGACTAACTCCCATAAAAAGGCCATAAACATTGCCATGCTATCATGCACACTACAACACTGTCTTTTTTTCTCTTTTACATTTCAGGTTTTCTTTTTTAATTGCCTATTAGAGCAACCATCTTGTTTGGTTAGCCTAGTTTGAAGGCTACTACATGCTCTGGAAGGTCATGGTCTCTCTTCAAAGGGCATCCCTGGCCTTCAATAACATTCATTGAGAACAAACAAGCCAAGGGGATCAAAAATATGGAAACTATTAACGAATCTAACAATTCGTAAGGCAGTATAGTTACAGTTTCCAAGGACTGAATATTTTCTCTCCAAACTAACGTTTCCCTGAAGATTAGCAGTGTGAATATTAATCAAAATGTCAAGCTGTTACATTTAGATGACATCATGTTACACCAGGGCCAAATTTCACAACTTTGCTTACCCCCGCATTCTGCACTAGTGATCACCAGGGCAAGCGCTAATTTTTGCGCTAGCTGTTTGAGCCAAGAAAGACTAGCAAAGTGGAGTACTACACACATGCACAACCACAAATTCCCTGCATCTGTTGCCCTGGTCTTGGCATTGGTGCCCCTACAAAGGTTTCCAATACACTTCAAATCTTCCAAATGGAAGTGCCCTTTTGAAAAATAGCAATGGCCTTGTCGTCTCAAAGATGACATTCTAGGCCTGTTTGGAGAGCAAAATAATAGACAGTATTTAAAGGATCAATCGACGTGTTCCAACAAGTCATCATCATCTACCTTTAAACCAGATTATTTTCATGCCATTTGAAGTTTTTATCTTGCACTGCAGGCGATTGTGAATCGGAAATGTATTCAATCTGTTAAAGTCATTCCGGTGATTCTTAGCGCCACTCGTATATGAGAAGATCAACTGGAACATTCCTCCTAAAGCAATTCAAATGGAATATATATCAAGAAGTTGATCACATAAACAAACTCCTTATTAGCATCTGACAGGGTCGACTTCTTTCTAATTACTTTTTTCCCATCACAGTAATTACTCGGCTTCCTTGGTTTGTTTGGAGAAAGATTTCCATGTACATGTCATGTAGGCAAACTGTAGCTAACATTAGACAGAGTAGATCTCAATTTAATACTTGTAAATAGCTGGCATTTTTCACTGGTGACTGGGGAACAATCCACAATCAAGTCTTGAAGAAGACGGAAAACAAAATTCAAAAAAATAATATTAATTTTACTCTCCATCTTGCGTTTTGATTTTCGAAACCAAATATTCCCTTTTTGTCTTCTTTTTTAAATACTTTTTTCAATGTACGGAAAACATGGCGCCTACCCCAACCTAAAAAACAACTTCAACACACTAACAAAAGCTTATGCCAGCATACAAACATGATTAATATTCCCAGCTTCAAATATCCATGTCAGACGAACGGCAAAAATTCCATCAAGCACAAATTTGCAAAAGTGTAGCTACAGGCTTTTCTTCTAAAAAGCCAAAAACCAAAACCAAAAAGAACACACACTTGGAAAAGAAATCGAATGGGACCTGACACTGATGAAACTTGGCAGTGGTGTGCTTCCTCCACCCTCCCCCCCCCCCCCTAGTTCAAACTAGGTCATATCCCCAACACTGGGTCAGTGCACCTACCCTACCATTTAGACACCGGCACTAGTGGAGTACTGGAGGAGTGGGTGGGGCGAGGCCTCAGATCAAATTCTCCTCTTTTTGGAGCACTTTTAAAATATGTGGTCAGGGATAGATCATTTTGATTTTGTATCAATTTAAGTTGGTTCCACCCTTCTGATTTTAGACAGAGCTTTGAGTGTGTGATAGTCATTCTATGGAATTGAGTTGGTGTAGTGGTACTTCGCAGGGAGTGTTGGCTCAGACCCAGTAGATTCTCTTATCTGACAGGAAAGTAATGGTATCCTTATTGGGTTAAAAGATGTTCCAGCCAGGGTTCAAGTTTATAATAGGGGGTAAGAAGTTGAGGTGAGGTGACCATGAGAAGCTGTGACCCGAGAAGCTGCGACCCGAAAATTCATGTACATGTACACTTTTATACTGAGTAGAGGTAGAGAAAAATTACATTCGATTTACAAATCTAGATAAAAACCATTCAAAAATTAAGTGTCAGTACACACCAAGATTTAATGTTGCAATTTAAATGATCCGAAATTGAAAGAGGCTATTTTCTTTATATCAAAGAAACCCTGCGTGACCATACAAGATCAGAACGACGGATGAAAAAATAAAAAATGTTGTCTGGTGCCTTTCGAGAGTTCAACATCAACATTCTCTACATGCGCTGGGAAAATGGGAATAACACACATAAATAGCTGGAAGCCAAAATTGCCCGAGCACATCACACTTCCTTCCATTCAATCCGTCTTTAAAACCGAAGGAGATCTATCCCCTAATATCTTTCCCAAGATGTCCTCGGTTGTTCCGTCTTTATCTCATGTTGATGACCCCCAGTCCCTATCTCATTGACCCCAGAGAGATTCTGCTTGGCGACATCAGCCGAGACCCCCTCGGGGCGCATCGCATAAACGAAGAGAAAAAAAACAAGAGAAAAATAAAGCTTGACAAGACAACAATATGAATTTCAGTCCCATGAACAGCTCAGACTTCTGCCTCCATGTAGACATCCTCCACCGTCACCCTACTCCTTGGGACAAATTCTTGGGTCGGGATGAATTCAGATTTGCCATTTTTTTTCCTGTTTGTCGTTTTTTATTAATAGAGGATGCACCTGAGGTCTTGTAACTTTATGTTAATTCTACTTTGATCCCTGCCTGTTTGTTACAAACTTAAAATCTTTATTTACTTTGTCTGGTTTTTGTATTTATGAATTTTTATTCCTCCCAGATGTGACCTATTGTTGTAGAAAAGTGAAGTTAAAATTCATGGTTTCAAAAACACTTTCAAACACAATTGGTTGATATTAATAACTTCCTCATTATGCAAATAAACAAGTAATTTAATGACTCATGTTTTGTTGAAGCTGAAAGAAGCTACCAACTGGGAGAAAAAAAAATGTGATGTGAATACATCATCCCTTTAATACAGCGAGCGGAAGATAAGAAGACGAACAAAAATGATAAGGGCATCTTCATCTTTAACCTTGGGCGAGACCGGCTTTAACAAAATCATGCATGTACAATGCAAATTGCCTGCCGTTTTTTGCATAGAGCTTGTACATGATGTCCATACATCCATGCGAAGCATACCTCTAGCTACACACACACATCTCCCATGCCGGTAGGTGTAATTGCATGAAAAATTATATTCTGTATTTAGCGAGACAGAGCGAGCGAGGAAGGGGGGGGGGTGGAGGGAAGGGTATAAAGTAAAAAAATAAATCTGTTTAATGGAAGTGGTCGATAGAAAAGTGTGATCTCCAATAAGAATGTAGATATGTAGAGAAATACATTCTGGGTGCAGTAATGCAGTTAACTGCAGGGGCCTGTAGCTAACTGGATAGTAGTTACGCAGGTGCGTCCAGTCATTTAGGAGGCAGCCAGGGGTCAACGACACCTCGACCCAGGCTGCCGAGCTGTACCAATAGACCTTGAGTCTAAACTACTGTAATCTAATAACGGCCCCCCAAGAAAAGAAACATGGGAGTTGTATGGATATGAAAGACTGCTTTTGTTGTGATGGTTGGGCCTGCGTCGCGCCAGAATACCTCGACTGCATAAAACACACAAATATATATGTGTATGTTTTAATTTTTGGGAAAATTTTGAGTATGAATATTAAGCAAAAATACGAGACGAGATTGGAGAGTGTAGTTTGAAGCTTTGCATGGTGTGAAGGATAAGACTACACTATTAATAACAGTAAACTTGCAGATGATGTTTTGCAAGGGTTTTCTGTAACAGTTCACATGAAATGTGTAAATTTTACACCCCAAAATGTAGTCCCATTCATAGTTATGCACGTAAGCTACTTTATACTATCGTTGATTGATGACGGAACTTTGCACTAAGCAGACTTCTAATCACACAGCAGCACTACTCAAATGCATGCTGTCATGAAAAATCTGAAAAATGTTGTTTTGACCAAAAACTAATTGAAAAAAAAAAACATTATCAAAGTGTGTAGCCTTTTCTCTTCAAGTGATTCCAAATCAAACAATGAATGCATTGTACTTTCCAAACTGTATTGAATACTTATTTATCATAGAGTGGATGTCATCAACATCATTGTAATATCAAGATGTTTCTAAGCATGCGAGATAAGAAAAAAAAAACGGTTTTGATAGCATATCAAAAATTTGTACATTCCATTGATAGTCGGAGATAAACATTAAGCTTTGATGCTCGGGAGTCGACTGCAGGCAGAGCCAGGCAGAGCCAGTGGAGGGGTTTGTTCCCAATCATCCTCTGGCGCCTCCGCCCTGTCTGTGGATAACCTTTGACCCCACTGTTTGGAGAAAGGCCACCCAGGCAAAGTCCTAGCATCAACACTATCTGATGCCAAGTGCTATGTAAACTACCTTTGCCACATTAATCAACCTGGTCTGTTAGTGGGTAAAGGGCTTGCCTGTGCCTGGCTAGCTAAACCATGGCAGCCAGCCTGGTGTGTGATTCCTTGAGTTTCAGGGAGCTACTACTAGGGGTGCATTCCACTCGCGCTTGCGCACGTTTGCCAACAATTTCAAGTGGAACAAGTTGTGCGCTGACACCGTTGGCGAACATACTTCTGAGGTGTTGGCGAGTGGTTTTAAAAATGGCGGACATGCATACGGTATTATTTCTTTGTCACAAACATAATTACATTGTATTTTCGGAGATTTATAATTAAGATTGAAAGTAACAAAGTTAATTAGTCGAAGAAATGCTGTAGAAAAGAGGACTACATACAGCAAGAACCAAGTTTAAAAAAATACTACGTACGGTGCGCGCCATCTTTATTTCAGGGCGCCGCCATTGACATCGCATAATGCGCACCAATCGTTCCAAAGATAAACCTTGGGTTGGCATTACCTCACAATGGGGGAAAACCATGAGGCCAATGACAACCCCTCGCTCGTCTTTTCACACCAGATCAATTTTTCTAGCCAGGCCTCCACATGTTTAGGTTCTCACTATATGGCTGGCAGTGCTTTCATTGATAATTTTTAATATCAAACGCATACCTCGCCTGGTCTGGTTCTTTAAAAAAAATATTAATCATGGGTCAGCCATCGTGCACGCGGCATAATTTCTCGTTACAGAATGCGGTACATTAGGGCCTGCATGCTGGGTTACATCTTAGAATGAATCATGGCGTTTGGATGTTCCACACATGCACATTAATTTACCATGAAAACAAAGAAAACCAAACCCCAAAACTTTCCTAATGTAGCTTTTGGGTCATCTATTTTTCTTGCATGCAATGTAGGTAGACCTAAGCAGTATGAGTAATAAAGACTCCATTAACATTCATGAAAAATTTAAAGTGATTTATCGGTGTAAATAACAGTTTAATTGTGTCCCCCAGCCTCCACAAACCTCCCCCCCCCCACCCAAGCCCACCTTTGCCAGATGGCTTGGCTAGTACTCACATGGTTAACAATGTGAAATTAATTCACAAAAGCTATACCCATTTTTCAATTTCATAATAAGCGTTTTGTATCCAATAAATCCAATGTCCTTGTGCTACCAGTGATGAAACTGCTTTACTACGAATGCATTCTCTTTTTGGTAAATCTAACACTTGCTAATAAAGACCAGCCATTTGTATCAAAAAATCAATCTTCTTTACTGCAAAAGAGAATTCAACTAGAATGGGCAAAGTCTGAACAGCAGTCCTGCACCAAAGATAACAGTAAACACGTCCCATTTGTATTGAAAAACTGTTTCTTTTACCACCATGTTTTTTTTTCTTCTTCGTACTGATAGAGAGGACTGCAGTGAGAAAGCTTTACTTGCCATTGGAGTATCTGATTGGTCTGGGTGCAAAATACCATGTGTGCAAGCATGCTCACATAATAACAAGTTTATATTAAATTTCCAGGTGACTGTATTTCTGAGGGAGAGTTTGCTCCAAAAGATTTTCCAATAGCATTTGCTGTATCCCAAACCAACATACCTGAAAGTTCTCAATGAAATAGACACAACTCGGTAATGAGAAAAGCGTGCATGTATTAATTAATATGTGTACAATATGACTGTACTTTTTCGGACGAGGTAAAAAAACATATTACAGAGGTCTGTTGATTTTGTTTAATCACGCTAACAAGAGAAAAAACAACTGTCCGACCCTGAATGGCACCAGTTTATAATCTAAGCATTCCTAACCCTTTCCTGTTGTTGAATTCATACACATTTTTTGTTGACGCCACACTACACACTTTGTGAAAAAAAATGAGAAACTACAACCAAAACAATCAAATTTGTATGGTGCTTGCCTTGTTGGAACTTCATCAGGGCAAGGGCATTTTCATTTCAAAGAGGGGAGTTCCAGTGGGAAAATAAAAAAAATCTATCGGAAAGTTTTGAAGGGGCACCGCGGGTAATAGAGGCCATGGCTTCCAGGGTCTGAGTGTATTTCCAGGCTAATGGCCCCTAATCACCTCCGAAAACTTATTGAAGCCACGTCGACCATGGTCATTGATGCCTTAGTCTTGGCCTTGTTCCTTTCTCCCATCAAAAGTATTGCTTTGGACTTTTAAGATTGTCCATCCTTTTCAAAAATTCATTAGGCCTCACCTTCCCAAAGATGAAACTTCAATCCTGTTTACAGTACCTAAAATCGGACCCCTTAAAAATACTGGATACCTGCTCGATTCTCCAAAGTGTACACACCTCAACAATGTTTCTCAAACTCTTTGCTGGTCCTTGCTCTATGCCTCTTTGCTTTTCATTGTTGTTACCTGGCCCCATCAGGCACAAGAATCAGTAAAGCTCTTTCATCAGGAGCCCCCGAAAATCCACAGGGCAAACAAATAGGACACTCAATTTATGTCCATGCTCTATTGTGAGACTAGCAGATCCTTTGACGCAGACAACTGTTGAAGTTGATTTTCCTTGACAAAAATATGCAAAGTCACAAAAACCCACACGCATACTGGCGGTTCCGAGATTTTTTTTTTTTACTAAAACTAAGGTTGGCTGGCTTTGAGTAACAATCGTTAACCACACAGTAGGTATGTGATTATTAACACAGAGGCCATGGACACTGGTGCCCTTTCCATGGTCCTGGTGTGTTTTTTAGAAAGTTATGCTCTTACAGAAAATCTGATTTTCTGATCCATGGGTGACATTTACTGGGGGAAAAAAGAAATAAGTAGAAGAATCGACAGCCCATTTAAAGCCTTTGGACACTTTCGGTAAATAGTATTATCCAAGGCCCACACTTCGTGTTTCACAAATTATATATAAAATAACAAACCTGTGAAAATTTAGGCTCAATCGGTCATCGGAGTCTGGAGAAAATAACGGCAAACCCCACCCTTGTTTCGCCGTGTCATGACATGTGTTTAAAATAAATCCGTAATTCTCGATATCGAGAATTTATATTGTTTTAATGTTTTCTCAAAAAGTAAAGCATTTCATGGAAAAACATTTCAAGACAAGTCCTTCACCATTACCTTTTGTAAACCCTGTAAGTTGTTTGTAAATCTGTGAATTATTATATTTTTTTTTCTGTTCCGAAAGTGTCCAATGGCTTAAGTTTGATTCTTTCCAGTCTTGGGAAATGGCTGTTCCTAAAACAAATTTGAACAACAAAAAAATACTTTTTTGGGGGAAGCTTAAATAACACCCTCCAACAGAAAAGCAGACAATCAAGTTTTAATCTGAAATGATTTGCATGTATTCAAATATTGAAGTCAATATTTCAAACGGTTCAATGTTTTGCTACATCCTTAAATATGTTGATGATAGTAGATTTTCAGACACACTGCCCTCGCGTTAAAAGCAAACACTACTTTTTCTGATACAAATTGTAATTTGAGAGGGCCCCTTGCAAAGACAGTTGGCGAACGAATTGTCCTTTTTCTACATGTACTTGACAAATCATTCAGCAATGCCCTGCACTGTCAACATTCTTTAGTTAAGTTCAGTGACGCCAAGCCAGAGATAACGAGGCCCCCATGCAAACTTAATAATAATCCCCTTTCACTTTGATGATTCCTGTAAAGCTATATAGGAACCCCATAAACTAAATAAGATTAACGTTGATAAAATGAGATTGTGTCGTTTGCAAAATATCAACTGAAACATCTGGCACTAACATGGATACATATTGTCTCATCATAAGACAATCGTGCCCGTTTGTATACTCTCGACAAGAAGAACAGAAACTTTACTCTGATTGTTGACAGACAAGATAAAAAAAGGGTTTTTTATATCTTGTTTTTTTTAGTTAATTTTGTTTCCTGACAAACACTTAAAAAAAAAAACTAATTTGTAATTTTTTTTTATCTTGATCGAATGAAGAATGAAGAAAACACAAAACTTTGGTGATTTATTTCTTGTTTTTAGTAAAGTTTGTTTCTTGACAAACAAAAAGTAAAACTACTTGAAAAAAAAACACCCACAAATTTGTTAAAATTCCAATCTTGCTAAGGAAGAAAAAAACTAAACTCGATCATTATTTTCTAGTAAAACCAAACCAAATGTTTCCACAATTTTTTATTCCTAACCTGGGGCCCCCAGTGTGTCTTCCATCATTGCCTACTATAAACTTTAGACCACTTCAAAAGTTGTTTACAATTCCAATAAATAATGCCAGCAAAATGTTTACTTAATGTTCTTCAAAAAAAGACAATGTTTGGAACCTGGATCTGTGTCACGAGATCTTTGCGTTATTAACTTGCCAGTCTCGTCCCAACTGAACTGAAAGGGCTGCTTGTTTTTCAAATAATGAAGCCTCACACTCGTTATTCTGTGTAAATTCTAGTTTGATCTTTCCAAGCTTTGAACTTTTTGAAATGAAATCATTCATCTTTCTGGATTTAAAGAGGTGCTACATGTATGTGGAAAGACAGACTTCTGCCTCTGTCTAAGGGGACTGATATACCTTCGGTTTTTGGGACCTAGTGTAATTGTGTGATCACCTTTCCTTTAACAGCATTATTAATTCTAGTCCGTTTCAAACTTTGAAGCATCATGATGATCAATCATGATCAGACAGCTGCATTTACTTACAGTTGTTTCAGATCATACCTGATATATCATCGACTCAAAAAACTGAACTGAAAACAGGGGTTTGAGACTTTTTTTCAATTATTGCCTTTCTTATTATCTACCTGTACACGGGACAGCAGAATGCACTGTCCACTACAACAAGAAGCATAGGGCAAGGCTAGAAGAAGCCACACCCTAACCCAGAGTTTGGTTTTGCCCACACTCTGTATCTGTTGTGGTTTTCAGAACAGTGTCCTATAACAGTCAAGTCTTCCTATCTTTTTCTATCTAAATACTCTCTGAATTAACTTATTTAGTTTACTTTCTACCTCTATGGTTTACTGTTACTCCAACCTCCAACCATGGTACAAGGGCTGGGTTATATTATGCAAGAGGGAGATGACAATGATAAGCAGCAGTTACCATAAACTGGAATGTTGCCTCAAGAGATGAAAAACCAGAAGAGAATAGCTGAAACGTTTTTGTCCGAGCGAGCGCAAACCACAACAAAACACCCCTGCTTTTGAGGCCCATACAATAAGGTCCCACCTCTCCTTAACAGGGGATGACAATCCAGTGACATTGTGAGGGGTACACAACACACCCCCAACAACATTCCAGTGCCCTTCCTGCCTTTGGGGGCTTAGAGATCACAGCACCCCCCCCCCCAAAAAAAAAGGCCTTTCATATGTAAATTCCAAGGGCCACTCAGATGAATTTCTCCCCAAAGCTCTCAGAAGTTACCCATGATGTAGTGAATTTTTTAGTGTACCATCTTATTCTCAGGCAGTGAATCCTTTTTCTAGATGAAAATGTCTCCTCTTTCTAACCAAACAAAACAAGTAACAAGAATGCCATGTTCCAATAATTGGCGCTAATTTCCGTACAAGGTTGACTTTCCAAATTTCTGTTTGTCTTCTCAATTCTAATGACTGATTTCCTGAAATTGTTTGAGTTTGTTGTTTTTTCGTAAATGCTTCTTTTTTGAAAGGGCAAGGGCACCAAGGCATTTCTCCTTGGAAAAAGTGTACCCTATGAGGGAAATTGTTAATTTCTATTGGAGCAATTCAAAGACACCAAGGCAATGACCATGGGGGCATGGAGACAATCTTCTTCGTTGCCTCCATGTAGTATCAGGCCTGCCTGCCTGCAACCACTACCACCCCAAAGCACACCCTGACCCCAACACAGTACACCATTACAGATCCTCTAAAGAGATATGGAATCAGCAACACAGAGAGCATCATCTCATAATCAGAGTTCCATAAAGCTGGCTCCGTGGTTACTGCATGCTCAGTCTTTGATAGATCTACATCTACTTGAAATATTTCCGTGTCCACACAGATAATCACACGGCACAATCGCTTAACTTTATTAAAACTATTTAGCAGGCCGGCGTTATCGTCCCGATGTACATCGGGACAAAGGGCAAACTGCGTTGCACTTATCACTCGGCTGTTTGCTCGGGTTACACAAGGCAAGCTATAGTATCCAATGGAAAGGTCAAAGGTCAATGGTAAAATAAGGAGTTGATCAAGAGCAAGGTCAAACGGCCTAAAAGGGGTGAATATATAGACTGTGCATATTTATAGAGGAATTAAAAAACAAATTGAATTTTATTGAACTGTGCAAGCTAAGGATGTAAAGAGAGGTTTTTCCTTAACTAGAGTGTAAATAATGTAAAACATATCCCCACCCCATTATGATTTCTTTGACAAACTTACATTAACCTAGTTTCAAGTTGGTCTTTGTAAAAATGAAGTGACTTTTTATAAAAGTACAAAATATTTAGGGCCTCCTTATACACCAATGTGATGTCTACAAGAGGTTTTTCCTTAACTAGAGTGTAAATAATGCAAAACATATCCCCACCCCATTATGATTTCTTTGACAAACTTACATTAACCTAGTTTCAAGTTGGTCTTTGTAAAAATGAAGTGACTTTTTATAAAAGTACAAAATATTTAGGGCCTCCTTATACACCAATGTGATGTCTACAACAAGTCATAATAGGCCAAATACTACCGTCTTCTGAATCATTAACCCTCCTACTACGTTACTAATTAATGGCAACTTGTGATTGACAGAATAACTGTGCCGACCTTAGCGGAAATCAGTAGGACCCAGGTTCTGCACTTGATCAGTTGCACCATGATCCATGCAGTTAAATGGTTTCAAATGGTTGGCCGACTCCCTAGAAATTGTAATAAAGACTATAGAGTGGTTTCAATCAACATTAAAACCAACCAAGGGTTAAATTCTGAACTCATAAATATTTAGGAAAATGAACACCATTTTCAGCAAAAACATGTTGATAGATAGCCTTATCAAAGTCTGGTGCTTCCAAAGGTAACATTGGTTAAAGCATGGAGGAAGAAATCATTTTAGTGCTTGTGTTGATCCATGTCGAATCGAGGGGGTCAAACTGCACAGCAATAGGGGCCACTAATTAGGCTACAGACCACAACTTTATATAACCTTGCAGCAAAAACCAGGAGGAGGCCAACCTTTAGAATTTATTTTACAAGTCTTCAGTTCATTATCCCCGCTGATTATAAACCTCAAGGCCCTTTGGGGGTCGGTTATTGCAATCACTACGTTGCTTTAAAGGGAAATAATACTGCGGTAGAGAGCCGGAACCACGCAGCCGCAGAACTGCATGAAAAAAGATCTATTTCTTATGATTTTTCGCAATACTATCAATGCAGTTGGGTATTTCAAGTTTTATGTTTGTCCAATTGCCTTTCAAATAAACTGGTGAAATAAAAACTTCCTTTGGCTTTTTACAATCCAGACAGAATTTTTAAAAAGGGTGCTTTTTGTAATGTATTTTTGTTCACAATTTTGACTTGCACTGAAATTATTTTACGTCGGTTGAGGACGTTGATGTCTAGATCTGGTAGGATTTAGTTTACTGGATGTTTTTACTTACACACTCTTCAGGCCCGAGACTTTGCCTCCATGCCCTTGGTGCCCTTGAAATTCTCCAATAGAAATTTACAACCCTTTTAACAAGTACAAAATGCCTTGATGTTATTGTGATTTTAAAAACGATGCATACAGGCCTGACAGGCCGCAAGTTAATAATCTGATAATATTATTGCATTGGTTAACTGCAAGGCTCATTTCATGTGATATTATCAAGTGACCTGTGAAAGTCTCGGCTCATTACTTAGTCTCCGGTCAATGATGGAAAACTGCATTCAATTTTGATCAGTCAGTCAGATATTAAAATCTTCCGACCAGGAATAACTGTTAAACCTAAACAATGCCACAGACTCACAGATGAAGAAATTGTCAGCGGAAATTTCATTTAATATGTTCCAGTCAGTGACTTGAAATACAATTTTATTATCAAATGACTGAAATGTTGCATTGTCATTTTTAAGCATGGAGATTACCAGATGTGTAAGGCTATAATATATAGTGTGCAAACAACCCTCACTGAATAGTATTTTTGTATTTTGAAAATTGAGTTGACCACGACACGACATTCAAATTAGTTCAATTCGCCAATTACCATATGAGGGAGGAGGTTTAGCGAACTTTAGAAAAGACGAAAAAATCCCAGATTGTGCAATTCCAGGGGTTTACAGACTCTTTGAATCCCCTAAAATAGATCTATTGGAAAAATTTGAAGGCACTAGGAGAAGATTTTGAGGGAACACTGACAAATCACAATGTGTGGTAATTTTAAAACAACCTCACCAGGCCCGAGTACAAGCTTTAAAAACAAAAGCGTAACAACCATTTCAAACATGTACCCACCCTGAATCCTGATAATCGGAACATAAACAAAATTTATACTGTCATTATTCCACCATTTTTAACATCCATAATTTCTCAAAAAAATTTTCAGGGGGGAATATTTCACAGAAAGCTTTTTCCACCATGACCATTAAGCTCAATGGCCATGTGCAAATCTGTGTTATTTTGCTTTTCCATTATTGACCAAATTGTAAAAAATGCAGGCCCTTTAAAGCAAGGATGGAGGACATGCCTGGAGGGTGTTCTACCTCCCCCATGGTAGGGACATGGGCACACTGGGGTTCATTTACTTGGGGGAAAAATATTAGTTTCCGCCAAGGTCCCTGTAAATCAGAAGCACATTTTTGTCATTGACTTGGCCATACAGTGCAACCTAACTCGTATTTAAAGGAGATCACTGGGTTAGGATTGCGCTGGTAAAGAAGGAGGCTTTGCATAGATATTCTTTAGGGGCAGACCCTCATTTTCTTCCCACAGACTTGACTTGGTAACGCTCCTAAGTTACAATTGCTGTTCAGTTTATTGAGAAAACATCAAGTGTACAAAATGTACAAAAATTCTTTCTATTCTTTTAAAAATTTTATTTAAGCACTGCAAACTTTTGTTTTGGGGGTAAATTTTATGAAGATGTCTTTCACTTTAATCTGTAATTAAAGGGTACTTTAAAATACCTATTTAGGTTGAATCAAGCAAACACTGGAAACTTCAAACAGAAACAAAGCCTACCAAAACGGGAAACATCTTTCTTTAAGCGGATTACAAACTTACAAACTAACAACTTCCACCTGTGTCCAGGGCACTCCTGCAGAATACCCCAACTTCCTTAATATTTCCCCCTACAGGCAAAGTCCTGATTCATCTTGTTGAAAAGTTGAACTGGTAAACGAAAAGAGTTCCCACTGCCATACTCTTTCGAGGATGTTCCAGTCTTGCCACTGTGACAGTCACTGACTAATTAAATTATGCTCAAATCCAAGGGGGTAAAACGCAAAAGAGAGGGGTGCGCAATTCCCCTCTCTCGCAATTCCCCTTCCTCAACGTTACACTTTTTTTGGAAGATTGTTCCTAGAACTCTTAAGAAGATTTTGAATCTGAAAAAAAAAAAAAACAGGAGTCTTAAAATCTGTTACACAACTGTGACTTTCCTTTAAACCACAGAGTTTGAGAGAGAGAGCAGTTTAGCTTCAAAACCAGGGACACATGAGCTTACTGCCTAGCCAAATCCCCCACAGTAAAGTAAACATCGGCCAGGCAAAGCCAAGGGTCTTTGGCTGACTTGTGATACCAAAACCTATTAATAGGGGTACCAGTTTACAAATTTGAACCCAAACAGATGGGCAGAAATTGGAGACAGTCTCTGGGTATGAACAAATACTTGGGCAAGGATAACAGGGACTTTCATTACCAAAGAGAATGAATGGTTTAGGTAAAATGTCACGTTAGAAACAGTCTCAGCATGTGGGGAAAGAACAGTTACTCCGCAATCGTGCCTGGTAATTATTCTGTGGTCAAGTTCTTACTGCACTCCCCGACCAATGATTTAAACATTGGCCAATCTTTTAAGAGTCAACTACATGTTTTTTTTTACTCTTTAAGGAGGTCATCCACTGACCTATATCCATTTCCGTATTTAAAATACACAGCCACAAAACAATACAAGAGCAAGCATGGCTAAGAAAACAATCAAATAGGTTTACTTTCAAAGTTCAAGCTGACCATAGTCTTCAACAGACAACGAACCTTTCAAGTAAATCTCTAACAAATTATATTGGTAACCAATCATAAGCACAGGAAATTGCCCACAGCTGTTTAACAAGGCATCACAGCCAAATGGAACTAAGTGGAACTGAACTTTCTTTTTTTCACAACTATTTGGAAGTTGGTCCCCCCAAAACCAAAGAAACTTTGCATTATTCGACTGGGATGGATTCTCAGTGCATTGCAAACAGTTACACCTTCCGAGAAAAGGTAGCGGCAACCCTATCCACATTATTCGAGCCAGAAAAAAGTGCACCAATAGCCGATTGTCATGTTGATACGCCTAACTCAACGTGGCTCAGTTGGTGTTCCCTGCCGGCCAGCATGTTTTTCTCTAACCCATTGGACCGGGGAAATAATTTGCCAGCAATCACACGATGGGGTCTCTACAGTGCGTGTATTTTTGGAATATTTCTCTTGAACTCTGGGGTCCCGCGTCCACCACACAATATCACTTTAATCACGTACAGTGTATATTATTGGAGTCAAGTGAGTCGATAGGCTGCGCCGGCCTTGCTGGAACTAATTTTCGTCAGTGTCAAGTTGTTTTGGGGAAATGATTCCATAACATGGTGCAAAATATAATACTTGGCCATATTTTCTCTATTATAAAAGACCCCAAGATAACATTGAAATAAAAACAGCCTACTTAATTGATAACCTGGCAAGGTTCTCAACAAATTACATATTAACTTTATTGAAAAAAAAAAAAAATTAAAAAAATTAAAAAGAAAGGGGTAAAAACAGGAAGTCTCCTCAACTCAAAAGCTCTGGTAAAAAAAAACATGCATTAGAGTTCCCATGTAATGTAAGCAGGACTGTTTTTCCAGACCCTTCCATGGGCCCCATCAAAAGACAAGTGGACTTTCTCTGCCTCATTTATCATACTCTCTTCAGCTCTTCCACTACTATGTCCTACCCCCTCCAGCTCCCACAGAGGACAGCACTTCATCATGCAGAAATAATCACCACTCTAATAAAAAAAAACTAGAAGTAGAAAAAAAAACGCTAGTGCATTCCTCATCCACACACAAGTAACCTTTGCTTATGGCTCTCCCTATTCAGTTGCCAATGTCCCAGGAGTCTCCAGAAGGCAAGAAGTTTACTCCAGGAAAAAAAGCCAGACCTTATATCCCTGGTAATCTGATACAGGGATTGGTTTTTAGTTCACAGATCTTGGTCCTACATCACCAACTTATTGTGACTTTTTTTTATAAGTTTGGGGTTTGTGGCTAACTGATCAAGTGGCACCAGACCCCTGACCACAAGGCCAAATATTTTTTTTTTGTACTAAACATTTGTAACTGAATCAAAAGCCACTATTTCCAGATAGATTACACCATTATACAAAAAGCATGGGACAGAAAAGTGTGGGGCTACAAAGTTACCGATGTCCAGTCAAAATGCAGGAATAGTGACTCCTATCTGTTACTAAAGTTTAAATATGAATCCTGAACGGTCTTCAAATAGCTTCAAAAACAATCAAATAACCTGCAAAATATTTGATGGTTTTTGGATGAGGAGCCCATAATTATTGTGGCTAGCCCAAGGTAGCTGTGTGCGGAAGCAGGGGCACCATTTAGTTACCACCCACATCACACACACACCTGTTTTGCAGTATTGTCAATTTCAACAGCTGTATTTTCCCTCTTGGGACATTTATGAAGTATCCCTCTGTTGAGTGACTACCACAAGTTTGTTCTTTGAAACACAGCTTTAGCACATGTCTGTGCTAAGAATATTACATATAGTAGATAGGGCCTATAGTAAATCTCTACCAATTGTAGAAACAAAAATTCACTGGCACAGTGTTAGCCATCGTCTCTTGGACACCCTGTTTTAAATTTGGACTCCCATCTGTCATTCACATATTTTTACATATTTTAAATTTAGTACACCCAGTTTTAAAATTTCCAGCCAACTTGGAACACCCTTTTTACCAAATCATGGCTAACCACTTTGGTCCCTAGTGTAAAGATTGCAGTTTTTGGAGAGTAGTTTTTTTCTGAGGTAAACCAAAGTTTCATATTTCATTGTAGCTTGAAAAAAAAAACATCCATTCATGCCTTATTATTTTAGACATCTCTGTTAACACTCTTTAGTCCGCCAAAGTAAAAATAGAAATTTACTTTGTACCATGAAACACAACTCTTCCTGATGTACCATGGAAATGTTGCAGAAAAAAAGAGTAACTTCACGATTTATAAAAGCGCACTAAACTGTGTAAAAAAATCCTTTAACAACCAAACTTGAGGTTCTACAAGCTTCCTCTTTTCATTCCAACACAATAGCGAGTAGGGGGGAAAAAATGAACACAGACACGAAATTCCATCAGTAACCTGACAAAACCAAAAAGGTCAGAGAAGAGTTCTGGTTATCCCGACATCCTTTCACTTTTGATAGAGTGCTACAAAAAAAAACCGCTGGCATCGAATACGACTGCCATTAATACTAATCTCTTAGAGTGCTACGCACCATTGGCTCTGAATCTGGCAGCAACAATAGTTGCACTTTTTTTGTAACAGGTAGTTCAAACACGGATTTTTTCCCTACATTTTCTGATTTTTTTTTTTTTTTAAACACCGCTTGTGTGAAAAGGTCCAAGTGGGAGGAGCTTGTTATGCATCATGTGTAACTGTGAAGGGGAGAGAGAGATTTATAATGTCCCAGTATGTGGGGGAAGGGGAAAGGCAGCCAGGCTTGTGTGCTTCGTTTTGAAAGGGGCAATGACACAAAGGCGCTTTCTCTTTGGAAAGGGCACCCACCCTTGTACGAAATTGTTAAAGTTCTACTGTAGCGTTTCACCAGGGGCATGGAGGCTACCGTGAAGTATCGGGCCTGAAAATGCTTCAGAATAAATTTACAATTGGTGCCCTTTTCAAGGAATAAAATGCCTCTGTGCCCTTGCTATTTCAAAAATAGAAGCATACAGGCCTGCCCCTGTAATAGGCAGAGGGAGTAGAGATGAAGAAAGCTATCAACTATAACTGGTGAAAAATGCATATGGGAGGATAATGTGGGAGATAACTCTAGCTTAATGGGGCGTGGCATTGCTGTAGCAAACCTACACACACAATTCTTTAAAGAAGATAAAACATAATGGGGAAACTGTCCATTATGATGAATGGGATTTGCTCCGCAAAGCCCCCCCCCCCCCCCCATAAATTTTTTTTATGAGCTTAATAAGCAATTTGAAAACTAATTGGTCAGTGTCAGGGGGGCTTATTACAAACAAAATCACTGGGCTCCTTGTTTGCTTTTTACTACATAAGTATTGATTTGGCAGAGAGAGAAGGGGGGCGTAAAAGCCATTCTCGCTAAATGTTTTCAATATTTTGCTAAATGCTTTAGAGTATACTAAACCAACACAAACAGAAAAGGGTTAGTATAACCTATTAACAAAATTGATGATCATAAGTATGTAATGAGTGAGGGGAAAATAGCCCTGTCCATGTTTATGCTTCCATCCTTACTCTATGCTAAACAGGATTCCAGCATTTTGTGCAATTACAGGAGGGAGTAAGGCAGCTCGTGGGAACAGCAACATTCTCGCCAGCCAAAGCCCACATTGGCCAAGCATATCCAGCCTTGCTGGTGCCAGTGTGGCTGGAGCTGTGGCCAGCCTAGCTAAGCGTGAGGCCAAGCAATATGATTTACACAAGGGCTTTGACTGGTCACAAGCTGTATGTTAATTTCCCACCCCTTAGGTCAGGTCTGGAGAGAAAAAATGGTGATGAAAAAAAAAGGCTGTGGGGGAAAAAAAACCTCTGACCAACACAAGAAGGGTGGAGCCATTTGCAAATATTTCTTGGAAGCTCTGCACAGGGAGTTATAATACTCATTACTGGCATTCCTATTCCAAGTAATTGTTCATCTTGTATATTGATTGTACAGATATGTATTTGAGCAATATGGAAAATCTTACCTAAATTTAAAGGGATGTTTTTTTATACCTTTGGCAATTACTCCAAAAACAAATGACCATTCAAACTCCCTGGGTATAGCACTGCAGCTGTTGATAATGTGTAGCATTTTAAGAAATGGTTCCCTTCAACTTAAAGGAATGTGTTTTTTATAAAGAGGGACTCAAAACCATTTTATTGATTTGTTTCTGCACAAAAACATTTCTCAGGTTTATGTACTCCTTATACTGATTTTCTTCCTTTAGTGGACACAACCCACTCAAGATTTTTGGCAATATCTCAAAAACAACAATACCTTTTTGAATTGAAATTTTCAGGTTAGTTTTGTTGTAGGCTAGGCTGTACATTTATAGGATTAAAACAAGAAAATGTTGTTAAAGACCAAAGGTATTCTATTGCCTTTAAATTAAAACGGTGTATCCCATGTCTTCCCCACGAAAAAAAACTCAATTTAGTGATGATACAACACATATCAGTAGCAGTTTAAGCAAAGCCAAGAGAACAAATTTATGCCAGCTTTTCTTCCTCAAAGAGCCTTATCATTCAAGCTCCTAGGTAATAACTTGCTCTGCCGAGTCTGTGAGAGGCACATCTACAATTGTAATTCCATGTGTGTGCACCCCCCCCCCCCCCCACCTCCTGATCAGAGCTGATCTTTTTTGGCAGAGGAAGGGAAGTCCACAAACAGATCCACTGACCAGAGGATATCGGGGATATCATTCTAATAATTTTTATTTTATTTTGCTAAATGAATTGAAATGATTTTTATAGTTTGTTATTTATAAAAAACAAAATATCGTGAAAATTTGTTATGATAGGGGATATAAGGGGTGGGGTGGGGCAATTTTAAAGGCAGTTTTGCAGCGAATTCTGCTTGGCAAATACCATTGCTAAGCAAAAAAGGAATGAGGTGCCTGTCATAGCAATCCTTGCAGCAATGTGTTGTACTGTATTTTTGACAGTAACCTATAATTGCTAAGCGAGAGTTCTCTGTGCTCAGTAAGTTTTTGGGCTTGCAGGCTTTATAAATCACAAATCACCATCAAGAGCTTTGACCCTCCCTCCCCCCTCACCCCTCCCTCCCCCCATCACCTCCAAGTAAAAAAAGAATTGACTACGAAATGAACAGTTTGCATTAAAATTCACATTCCAAGTCATCCATGTGTATTCACTTCGTCCTTGGTTTGACTGAGTAGTCTACCCCCTGAATAAAAAGAAACCACAATCGCAGAGTTTTCTTAGCACCCTTAAAAAAAATAGTATAACCTTAGAGAAGCAAAAGAAGGAAAAAAAACGGCGACTCTTTCTCACAAAAGAGGCTTTGATGTCAGGGGATTAGGATTTAAGCTCCTCTCAAGCCACTAATGAGTTGAGTAAACTTTGATAATAGCAATCTGCATGTAAACATCAGTGCAGAGCAAATAAAAGTCACTGACAATAAACACAGTTAGGAAATTCTGTATTTGTTTAACAAACCTAGGAATACAACATAAAGATGGGGGAGCTGCGATTAGGAAATAAATCTCCTGCGGGTTGAAATGCGTTTTTTATGTCCTCTCCGGAATTTTTATGTCAAAGGCTGTAAAAAGTTTACAGGCACATTTTAAAAATTTTAAAACTAATGTCAATTAGGCCAAAGGACATTCCATTCATAATAAATGGATCAATTCAGGTGCTGGAGATTGAAATAATTATGTTATTTCTTTATGTCCCTTACCAATGAAAGTACACAATAATTGATGCAACTATCAGCAGTAAACAGGCACCATCCATGCACTGGGTGAACTGCTTTAGCAATCCTGAAGTTGTCGAGTTCCAACATGAGTTTGGAGCCTAACTTCAGCAAGTAGCGCCTTTTAGCCAACATACACACAAGCTTGAATTGGACATTAAGTCAGTCTGATCCTACGATCTGAACCTAATCTGAATTACAATCCACAAATCCCAAGATCTGCAACATGCAACATTTATGAACTCTTGGATGTTACCACTCCATCCAGCACATCGAAAATACTTTGACCCGACTTTGACTTGTCATAAATATTCAAGTCAGCTGCAGAACTAACCATTCAGATGAGTAGGGTGTAAACGAAGAATTGGGCTCAAGCAACTTCCGTACTACAACAAAGTAGGAAAGTTGCTATCATGCCTTCAAGTTAGTTTGTAGGTCTGATTTCATACTTTTTGTTTACTTTCTGATTTGACCGAATAAACTTGTGGTTAATGTGAACCACCTACAAAACATTGAAGCAACTTGATTAGGCAGAACAGCCAACAAAATAAAACAAAACAGTAAATTAACAAAATTACAAACAAAATGTGGAAAAAAATAAATACAACTTCTCGGAGGGACGCGTGTTCAGTTCAGTTTCCCAGAGAGCATTCGAGTTAAATAAACATCAGATATATGAGAGGGAATTAAAACCAACCTGAAACTGCGTAGAGCTGCTGCCGCTGGCTCGGCGTATTTCCCGTCTCGGTGCTCTCCCCAAAATCCACCGTGGAGCCGGTTGTGGATTCCTGGGAGAAGCAGTCTTCGTTAGGACTCGAGGCTGGTTTCCAGACAGTCAGAGCAGAGCCAGAGAGAGAAGGGGGATGAGTAGAGGCAGAAATGAGGAGATATAGAGGGGGGTAAAATTGAAGCCATCTGTTATTATCTTGCGTAAATGGAGTGGGTAATTACTAGACCAGCTCAATTATATTGCATCCAGGCTTACTGGCTTGTTGCTAGGACACATCATTGGAATGTAGGGGGAAGTGGGGGACTCTGCTGCTTGAATGCAAACTGCAAAGCAACATTGAAATGGGGGGGGGGGGGGGGGGGGTGTGGGGGTTGAAGAAGAGCAGAAGGGGCCCACTAGAGGGTTATGTTTAACAGTTAGGCTGGAGCAAGGCTTACATTTATTTTAGTGAAGACTGCAGAGAGTCCAGTGGCTTCTGGATGTGGGGTTGTCAGTTTTACTCCATGGTTTTATGATGGGAAATTGCAGAGAATGAACATCTACAGGAGCTTTGAGATGAAAGCTCAATGGGGGGGGGGGGGGGGGGGCGGGGGCAACATTGTCTTACTTCCAATAGCTTAGGATTGCAGAACAAACCAGATATGCAACACCTTTAAATGTTTTGAATGATCCCAGGGCTTGAACGGAATAATCCCTGAACTAAACTGGATGTTTTATTCACAAGAAGACTTGGTTTCAAGTGAGCAGAAGCACCATACAAACGAACAAATAGTTCTGTTTGGAGTGCTTTATCCTTGGAAATAAGGAATGTTTTGTTAGATTAACAAACAATTTCCAAAAAAATCCACAGAAAGATTGGGGTTACTTTTTATTATTTTTTTTTTAGAAATTGTAACTCATGTCTTGTTCATTAAGTCTTAAAAAAAAAAAGCTTTACCAACCGTCTATATTATTTTTATGTGAACAGTTCAACTGTTTTGTTTTGTAAAGAATTTGTAAAGCATGGTCATTTTGGCCTGATATCCTGTGCAGCAACATAAAAACGATAACTTTTCAGAAAAAAATGAAAAATTGTGAAAGTATCTAAGAGTGGTAGTAGTATGATGAACTTAACAATATTCGTTAAAAATACAAAATCTATAATAAATTCGTTTTTAAAACTAAATCTAGGTGATTTTAACTGTTTGAATGTAGTTGTCAAAGATTTAAAAGTTCCAAGTAAAACAGATGATAAAATTAACTTAGTTTAGGGCCTATATTGATAAATTATTGGTCTCATAATGAAATTAAACAATTTCTATGAGGTTTAAAAATGTATCAAACAAATTAATCAAAAAGTGGTGATTTGTGAAAGTTTGACCACATCACAAGCAAGGGTTGATTCCTCTGGACTATTTATTATACACACCTTCCGTTTTGGACCCCTCGATCGGAAATCTGCTGTATGGAGGCGGCGGCGATTCTATACAATGCAACACACAACAAACAAAACACACAACAAGAAAATAAGAAAAAAAATAGAGAAGAATTTCTGTCAGCCTGTGTGTGTGGGAAGGTCAGTATTATTATGAGGTAAAAAGAAAAAAAAGAAGAGAAGAAAAAATATGCCAGTGAATCCCCGCTGTGCGTGAACAGACAGCGAAGCCTTGCCAACGTTTGTTAATTGAGGCGAAAGACTTCGGCTGGAGAGCGGCACATAAATAGCAGAGGCGCCATGTTGGTAAATCGAATGCTGGGTGACTCAATGGTTTGCCGCGGCCCGCCGGTCTTCTTTCCCCGACGCCCAGGCGGGGCCGATGAGACCCACGGTGGTGGTAGCGCAGCCCAAAAATCGCTAATATTTTGTTTCCTTGTCTAGTCTTGTCTCTCATTGTTACAATAAAAGCCAAGGTCTATCGGTCTATCTGCACAGAATATATAATTAAACAATGGCAAATATTGTGTTTGAATATAAAAACCTGTCCTCATATAAATTAACAATACTATTTCTGTTACAAATTTCTCGTCCGCGGATGTTCTATAAAACAGTGGTGTTACAATTTAAAAACCAAAACAATTGTTTGCTCAAGGCACTTTCTTCACACTTTGTTTACACACAGAATGTACACACAAGTAGTAAATTGAAGAGTTGCTTATTGAAGTCCAGGCAGCGCCACGCCGTTAATTAATAATTTAAACAGTAAACATCTTTTAAAAGACAAGCTGGAGCCAGAGAGTCGTAAAAGCTTGTTGACTGCCGGGCTGGCTGGATAGAATTAAGATTTTGTCTTCTGCAGGGTCTTAAAACATCCTTCTTACCTGGCCGACACAAACGGCTGAGATGATAAGGGTTGCAGCATACGATTCCTGAGCTAAATTCCTCCACATCACGTCCCGTTTGACAACAAAAGTTGAGTCTTTTAAGTTCGCTAGCCTGTTTGAGATCGGACCAGCGGTAAAGCTGACAGCACAACACGTGCGGCTGAGCGGTCCTGCCCCGGCCGAGGCGCACGTCCCCCTTGGGCAGGGGGACGCAGGCGGTCGAAGTCGTTCCGCGGCTTTCGACGGCATCGAGCAACAGCTCGAGCTGTCGATCTTTCAAGCGTTTCAGGAGGCTGTGGGCAGCCGATTTGAACTCGGGATCGGTGTCCAAGTCGCGGTCGAAGCCCTGACTATCGGGGCCTTGTTCGCCGGTGGCAGACTGACCACCACGGCTCCTCCAGAGTCGCCGGATGAGTACCGTGCGCTTGGACTTGAACATGCGACATAGGATTCGTGCACACGGTCATAGCCCACGGAGTCTAGCGTTGACCATTCCATGCGCCGGACCCTCCAAGTTTAAATCCAATTCGGTCTTCAGCATCAGTTGAGTAAGGGCTGGTGGTCAAGATAACCCGGCCCGACTTTATACAACAATCCTCGTGTAGTAAAGGTGCAGGTCAAGACATAAACAGTAGCTCTTCCTTCCCCCCACACACACCATTCGTTATCCAACAAGGTAATGAATGCACTGCATGCAAGCAAGCCCTCTGCGTAGTTTACCCCCGGTCGTAGCGGGTCGTCATACGGTTGAGCACTCAGTGCGTTGGCCTACTCCGCGGCAACGTGACGCCAGCACAGCGCCTTGCATCCACAGGCAGATTACGTACACTTCCGCCGCACCAATGCGAGGACAAAATCCCAAAGGTACATAGATAAAGCACTCCCAAAATCGTCTTCGGTCACGATCTCCAAACTTTTTAAAACATCCACGTTGAGGAGAATCCAAAACAAGAAATAAGGCTCTACAATCCGCTATCTATATATACAGCAGTGCAGGAAACCTCCACACACATGTGCACTCTACAATGTACACCGTACATGTGAGTTTTCGATAAATGTGTATACAAAATGTATGTGATCGTGATTGGACGCTGCGTTACGTGTGTGTGGTGCGCGATGAACGAAAAATCAACACGAGTGGTTTTTTTTTACTACACAGAATGTGAGCTCACAAACTCCGGACCCGCTGATTGGCTTATTTAAGTCACGAGACGTCTAGACATTTTGGCGCGGCTCGAGTCTGAAATGATTGTTGAGCAAATAACATGGCGCTGTCACAGTGGATGCTGCTACTCCCTCCGGGCATGTACAGGGATCGCCTCAGAAACCACTACAGCGCTGGGATTTACTCGTTTATGAACCCATGAGCAGGGTACAGGAGGGTGTCCCGCAGTACCGGGGTTGGGTCCATTCTCTCAGCGAAATTAATAAAAGTGACAATGCTGATTATGTAAAATAGACAGAAAGATCATGTTGCCATGGTTACCAGATTGAGGGACATTGAACTGCGTAGGCAGTATAATGTATAGATACAGACGCTGAGACTACTCGAAATGTATTCTTCCATTCCTCGGTAGATGCGCGTGCAAACAAATCAGTAACGAACATTATCAATTAGTCTTTGCAAACAGGTATAATATTCCTTCCCGTCCTCCTTAAAGGGTTTCAAGGATTTCAAGGCCAATGTTGATTTTTTTTCTTTTTTTCCCTTCAAATTAGTGTGCGTTAACGGCAATAATGAATTTTAATGAGCATATCGGCTAAGACAATATTTTAAGGACACTGTTCAAATTAGTTGTTCTAAATCAATGCTCGGTGAACGTTAAGTAAACCATTCTTCCTTCATGGTTATACATTGTATGTTTGGATTGAACAGGTTGCACTTATTGTTCTTTGGTTATCACCAAGTATTTTTCCCCTTAAGTATACCACTTGCTGTTAATATTAATAATAATAATAACGTAACCCTGTGGAGCTACGTTTTGAAGTATGATATTCAGTATGAGACATATCCCTTTACCATTAATAGTTTAAAAGGTGCTGCCGATGTACCCATGAACACCGGGGTAAACCCCCTTCTCTTAAGGGCCACATTGTTCTCAAATAAATGTACGTGCATTACACAACACACGTAACCAATGTCTTTACGCCCCATCCAAAGTACGCAGCATGATGGTTAAATGTCTTGCTCAAACTTTGTCACGACTAGGATTCGAACCCACACTCAGCTGATCAGAAACACCATAGCTCGACTCCAGTGCTCTTAACCGCTAGGCTGCGACACGATGTTGATGTTATTGTTTCTTACGGGGTTATTTATTAGTTGGTCATCCGAATGTTGAGGGTGGACAGTGGTTGGATGGAGTCAACGGTCAAAATTGGGGTGGTCGGGTATCAGGGATAAACTTTGCATGGTTGGTGCAAAGAAACCAGCCATTCACATTCACCGTGTAATAAGTCATAGTCAAAACAAGCACACCTTATTTTCACGAAGTTTGTTTGTATATTATTTGAAAATTTATGTTATAGCTTTACGGTATAATATGCCAAGGCAGTAAGCAAAATAACTTACATGCATTATTGGTATCTTCCAAAAATAATGACCATACAAAATTGGCAAGAAGCACTGCAGCTATTGATAACAGAACATTTGACAAGAACCACTTCAATTCAAAGGAATGCGGTTTCAGAGAGAGTGATGAAAACACTCAATCTGAGAAACGCTTCTGCATAACACGTTTCTCAGATTGTGAATTCTAATTACGGAATATTATTCCTATACGGACATTAGACGCTCCAGATTTCCGGTGATACCCAAAACGATATCATTTGAAATGACATTTTCCGGGATTGCATATTAGAGGAACGATTAAAAACATTACAACGGTTCTAAAAACCAAGTACACTTTGCTTTAAAAAAAAAAGCATAAAATAACAAGCTTGTGAAAATTTGGGCTCAACAGGTCATCGAAGTTGCGAGAAAATGATGAGAGAAAAAACACCCTTGTTGGACGAATTTGCGTGCTTTCAGAAAAGAATAAAATACTTCTAGCTAGAAGTCTTTTATTATTTTAGTGAGAAGTTACCTCTTTCTCAAAAACTACGTTACTTCAGAGTGAGTCGTTTCCCACAATGTTTTATACTATCAACAGCTCTCCAATGCTCGATACCAAGTCAGTTTTTAAGTTAATATTTGTTTTGAGTAATTACCAAACGTGTACCTTCCCTTTAATAAAGTTCCTCGAAAAAAGAAAAAGAAAAAAAAGAAGAAAAAAAACAAAAACAGATTCAATATTATTTACATAATTGGAGGCAACAAATTCGCACTTATGAATGTGTTGATCCATATATGAATAATCCTTCTGGCATTTAAAGGCACTGCATACGTAGTACCAGTATTCTCATTTGGTGTATCCCAACACAATATGTATAAAATAACAAACCTGTGAAAGGACTCAATTGGTCACCAAATTTGCAAGAGAATAATGAAACAAAAAATCACACTTGTAGTACAAAATGTGTGTGCTTTAAGATTCATAGAAAGGGATTCATGCCTGAAGCCTTTTTATTGGGTTCACTTATATTTAAGTAATTATAAGGATTCCCTCTTTCTCAAAACCTATAATGCTTTAGAGGGAGCCATTTTTAAACAATTTGTTGTATTACTATCAACAGCTCTCCATTGCTCGTTACCATTTATTATTATTTTTTGTTGCCTTAAAATGTCCAGACAGGCATCCAGCTGAACTACTTGATGGTGGGAACAAGCTTCAGATGGAGAGCCCCTTTAAATAATATGCTTAGAGTTATATACATTTAGAGGGCGCGTCACGAAGGCACCGAGTGCGAGGGTTCAGAGACGCGCTGCGGCCCCCACGGGCAAGAAATACTTCGGAGGTGTTTCCGGGACTCAAGCTACGTCTGTGCATTTTTGATCGTGTTTTCATCCTGCTTTGACTCTTATTTTTGTTTGACCACAGTGTTCCTTGCGAAGTCAACGAAATAGTTGACTTCTTGTTTGTCCACATCCTCAAGTTTGAATGAGAAAAGAATGCGAACCCCAACTATGACCTCATACTTGGCCTTTGGTACATTGCTTGAATTTTCTTGACAAGGAAAAACGCATCCTCATGGCGAAATCGGTCGTAGAAAGAGATACATCATAGGCAGCTTTGCAACTCAACCTTGCTTATGCGATGGGGATGGATTAATGCTGTTTTTAGCGACTAAACGATAGCTGTAGAAACGATGCTGACTTTTCGGCGTTCTTGTCGTAGCCACTGCTCAGCCATCACACGCTCCGTCGTCACTCTGAAATAGACAAGCATGTCCCCCCCCCCCCCAGCTTACACACACACGCGTTCCGAGTACATGTATGTGGGTTTTTTTGGCGAAGTTGTGGCTAGAGTTTTTATAAACCCTAATATCTTAAAAATGAGGCCCTCCACATTTGTGTGACGTCTTTGCCAACAAAAATACAAGTTTACTTGATTGTCATACGCTATTCGGGGACAGTGTCACTGACCGTCGGACAGTCAACTTATTCCACAGGGAGGTAATAAAAATAAATGAATAAAATCGTCTCAAGTTATTCAAAAGCTTTGTGGATCTTCTATACCACTGGAGCTTTGAAAGGCACTCAATGAACAAACTGGCGTTTTGTTTCCAACTTATAGAACCTTTCGGATGCGACGGGTAAAAAACAATGCGAACAACTCGTGGGAGCGATGTCAATTTCTGGGATGGAACATTCGAGTTTTTGATGAGACTCAAACTTTTAAAGAACTCAATCGATGATTTTACCAGCCGGACATGACCACAGGTTATCATTTAGATGAAGAATAACAACCTTCTTTAAAAAACGACAATGTGCAAGATGTCCAGTGTGTAGACTGCAACACTTGTAATCACAAGGTCGTGGGTTCGAATCCTTCCAAGCTAACCGCCGATTTCACAATAACTAGAATAAGTATTGTCGCTATATGGCTCAGAATTAACATGTCTTGATTTTGTGCGATTTATCATCATAAAACCAATATGTGTATGTGATTGATTGGCTTTTGCCTGCCTGGCGTTTATGGTTTGCCGATAATCCCTTGCGGGAGGATCATCTAAACGAAACCAGCACCAACAGCAGCAGCAGCAACAACAACAGCTACAACGTAACAACAAAAGTTAAAAACAAAAATGATGTGTGAGGAAGAACGTATGATTTCAAAACAAAAATTCTTATCAAGGGTTCTCTTTTTCCAAGATGGTCCCCATCAGTCCTCTCTCATAGATCAATCGAACATCCAGGATCATCAAAAGAAAGGAAAACCTAAAATCGAATACCACCAAACAGTTTTTCGTTAGCGGTGCCTAAATAATACCCTGCCAGGACCGCCCTTCTCGTTACGCGGATCCATCAATGGTCTAAAGAGAGAGAGGGTCCCGATGACAGGATGCGCCAGTTTGACGGATCTTCCATTCATCCCGTGCTCCATTGTTATTTAGAAGACCCACGTCACCTTCCTGGAGTCACCAGCAAGGAACACACGATCCAAATCCCATACCCCTATTGTCCGGGTCGGATCTGTCAGGCGCCCGGTCGCCGCCTGCGTCTTTTTTGTCAACTGGGTTTCGTTTCTGATGATGGCAGTCAGCACTAGACAGAAATCTTTAGTTAGTGTCCACGGTACATGAGTTCACATTGTACACATCCGATCGGCAAACATCACAGAGAAAAACGGGAGTGCTTATAGCCGGAGTCACTAAACGGAACAGTGGCTTTCTTTCGTCTTGTTTCTACAGATCCACAATGGAACTACAAAGGAGGTTCTCGGAATTATGAGTTTTACAAATAGAATCACGCGGGTTTTGTTTATTCAGTTTATTTTATTTCATCCGGTGGAGCTCAATGCCAAACATGGTAAACAAACGGAGAATTTATGTTTTACGAGAGGGAATACAGGCCTGTTTGCTTCGTTTTTGAAAGGGGAAGGGCACCAGGGCATCTGTCCCTTGCTCCATTGTAAAGAGCACCCTGAGGAAATTGTAAATTTCTACTAGAGCATTTTAAGGGTATACCAAGGCAGTGACCAGGGGGCATGGAGACAATCGCCTTCGTGGCCTCCGTAAAGTATCACTGTCATGGGTTCCGAAAGAGCTGCGAAAAAAAGAGGAGCCTAAACAGTTGTTTAAATAACGGACACAGAAGTGGCTGCACTGGTGAGATTTTACACACTGTGTAATGTTATAAAAAAGATTCAGCTTATATCACACACGGCAGTGAAAACATCGACTTCTCATCCACATTTCCAACGTTTCGATAAGAAGGTGGTCTCCACCCCCATAACCAAGGCTATCAAACTATTCAATATACAAATCACAGTCATACGGTAATTATTGTCGAATTTAAACCTCTATCTTTACCAGAATCTGGATTAGAATGTTCGCGAAGATAGAGAGTCTATAAATAAAGAAACCGTTAGCACCTACATGTTGCACTCTACTCTAATTGACACATTACCAGAATCGCTGAAGTTTTTTATCCTGGATATAGACCGGCGACCATAAGACGTCCAGCATGCATGTATTAATGAGGAGTAGTCTGACAGCTTGTGATAACTACGCCTTCTTTATGTGAAGAGTGGTGAATAGAGGACTGTGTGAATAGCTTACTCTATTCAGACTTTTGGTGGTGAGAGACTACCGAAGAAAATACCCAATGTGGATGACAATGAAAGTAATTGCGGATCGCTCAGTTTGTCAGAGACCACATTAATTTTAGTTTTCACTACTTTGTCTTGGTTTCGTGGGAAGAAGTCACACATGAAAATGCTGTTCTATATAATGGCTAGGAGGCTGCAGACATGAACAAACATGTTCGAAAGTATAATACCTATAAAAGAAGGCATAAAGAACTGTGCTTGTATTTTTTCGGTTTTATAGCAAAATAGGGAACGCAAACTTATTGAGAGCAAACTTATTGGTCACCTGTAGGAAGACCCCACAATGTCGCTCTAGTAAAGATGTCTGTTTTTGTCTTGTGTGTCCGTTGTCTGTCTTCGCCCTGTATGTCATTCCCAAATCAAGCAAACGCTTACCGGGGCTTCCCTACTAGTATACCATTAGTGTATTCTGTCTTGAAGTATATCATTGTGTACGGTATCAAAACATTGTGTAAAAATAAAAATGGAAACAAAAATGTTGTTTAACTGAAATTGTTCGACCCACGTCACGAGTCAAAAAGAGCAACAAAACAGCTTCAAATAATTGCTTTGCGCCCTCACACACAGTATATTGTGCCATCCAACTTTGAACGGATCCACGAAGTCGGGAACGATTACGGATGTATCCGGTATTATATATTTTGGATAAGGTGCCGAGGGACGACTACTAGTATGGTTTCGCAATCCATCGGCATGGAACTAACTTGAGTGTGCGGATTATACACTCACGTGTCAGTTGGGGTACCAGATTGAGTTCGAAGGTTTGGTTTTTAAACTAACCGCTGATAAATCTTGCCTTTTTGAGATGATCCCCAACACGCAAATAAAGCAAGAAACAGTATTGAAATAACAAGCCCGCCCTCTTTTGATTTGATCGCTTTAATAAGTGATAACTCTTCGAGTGGCGTCAAAGCGTCAGTCTCCAATTTTAGGGACCCTTCCATCAAAGATATTAATACAATAATTGTTGTAAGTGACTGTGATAAAAATATCCACAGACATAAACTTTGCTCAACGGATAAACTTATTGAAGCACGAGGAGGAGTCTACAAGCGATTAATTTGACACACAAACCAAAATACATTCTGCCAGGAGAGGGCGCAAGTCACAATACTATAGGTTTGGTGATGTGTTAACATAGTACGCCCTTTTCTAAATTATGGCTTTGGCTTTGAATTCGGCTTCAGGCTCCGTCCTCTCGTCTGAAACTCTGGGCGCGTATACCCAAAGCACAATCAAAATTGTCAAAACAATCGCAGTGCCACTTCTACTTCTACTTCTACTTCGCTACTCGGCAAAGTCCCATGATGGGATATCACGCCAAGATTACGCACGCGTTTGACCGATGAAGCAACTAGGGTAGATTAAGAGTGGATTTGAACTGGGAGAGCGGGGCAGTGACAACAGGCACTGGGAGATTGTTCCATGCAGGGGTAATTCTTGGGAAAAAAAGAGTTTTTGTAGATGTTGGTGCGGGGAGAAAAGAGATTATATTTCAGTGGATGGTAACTGCGTGTTGATATACCGAGGGGAACAAGAGTCAGAAAGTTGAGTGGATTTATGGATGGTAGTTGGTTGTGAGAGATCCGATACATCATTGTAAGACTGGCATTTCTCCTACGGGTTTCCAGTGACTGCCAATTAAGCTCCTTGATCATAGATGAAACACTTTCCATAGAATGGTATTTATTGAGAACATTATCTGGCTGCTCGTCTCTGAATGGCTTCTATTTTGTTGATATTTGATCTTGTGTGTGGGTCCCATACACAACTGCAATATTCCAGGCGAGGGCGTACCAATGCTGTGTATGCACGTTCCTTGAGGTCCCTAGAGCAGTGTTTTAAGTTGCGTCGAACAAGGCCTAAGATTTTATTTGCACTAGTGGTGATTTTGTTGATGTGGTTGTTCCAGGATAGTTTATGAGACAGGAGGAGACCCAGGTAAGGATGTTCAGTGACTGTAGATAAAGACTCATCTCCTAGAAGGTAAGACGACTGTATATTGTTATGGAGCAGGGATAATTATAGTCATGCTATGACATTTCTCGACATTAAATTGGATATTCCACTTATCAGCCCAGGATTTTAAACTGTTAAGATCTCTTTGGAGAATGGTCTGGTCTTCTGCTTTGGAGATTGATCTGTAAATCAAGCAGTCATCTGCGAAGAGACGGATGTTAGATTGAATTGAGTCTGGGAGGTCGTTTATGAAAGTAAGGAAGAGGAGGGGACCGATAACTGTACCCTGAGGAATTCCTGAGCTTACATGGCACCAGTCAGAGGCTTCCCCATCCACGACAACTCGCTGGGATCTGTTTGTTAAGAAGGTTTGCAGCCAATGTAGGATGTTCTTACGAATGCCGTAGTGGTTAAGTTTGGAAATAAGTTTTTTGTGAGAGACCTTGTCGAAGGCCTTAGAAAAGTCCAATAATGATGGCATCAACTTGTTTACGATGATCTATGGCCAGAGCTAGGTCATTAACTGTCACGAGGAGTTGAGTTTGGCATGAATGCCCAGGACGGAAGCCGTGTTGAGCGGGATTCAAGATGGTATTGTCGTCATAGTGGTCCATGATGTGGCTGAAGATGATGTGTTCAAGAATCTTAGAGCATATAGATGTTATTGAGACGGGCCGGTAATTAGATGGTTTAGAACGATCCCCTTTTTTGAAGATTGGGGATACATTACCGAATAGCCAGTCCTGTGGTATTTCGCCTGTGTTCAGCGATTGCTCGAAAATTTTAGCAAGGATGGGTGCTATAACTCTGGCGTGATGTATGAGGATTCTAGCAGGAAGGTTATCTGGACCGGTAGCTTTACTAACATCAAGTGTCAGCAAAAGTTTGAGAACACCTTCTGTAGAAATGACCAAGTTTCCGATATCTGGATAAACCCTTCTTGGAGTAACTGATGGAGTAGTGTCGTCTACAGTAAAAACTGATTGAAATTGAGTGTTAAGAATGTTAGCCTTGTCCTTACTGCGAGTGGCAATATTGTTGCCTGTTTTAAGAGTAGAGATCCCTACTGAGTCATTGCGTTTAGATTTAATGTATCTCCAAAAGTGTTTCTGGTTTTTGTCACTTGGATCAGAGATAAGATTATTAGTATACTTCCAGTGGGCATCTTGGATTTTGCCCTGGACATTATTTCCTAAAGTCGCGGAATTTATTCCAGCTCCTTTCTCTATTGTGAGCTCTCGCTAGGTTGAAGAGCTGTTGTTTTTTCTTGATCAAACGCCTGATGTGTTGGCTAATCCATGGTAAGTTGTGGCGGGAGCTAGTATATTTAGATGGTATGTGCTTCCATAGTGTTAAGAATGTTAGTTTTTAGTAGGTCCCAGTTTTCCTCAACTGATCTGGTAAGCGGGTCCCCACAGAAAAACTGTTGACTAAAGGCGGCCATGTCCAGGTTGAAATTGCTGTGGTCACCTTTGCTAAAAAGATATACTTTGCGAGGTTTCTTTTTGTTGATTTTTGCTTCTAAGTTCATTCCAAGTGAGACAGCCTCGTGGTCGCTAATGCCTGCTTTTACTGAACAGTGGGTAATCAAGCTGGGATGCGACGTGAGGGTGACGTCAAGAATGTTTCTTGTAGGGCCGCTAATTCGTGTCGGGCTCCGGACTTGTTGTTCCAGGTCATGGACATTGCAGATTTTAAGCAGTAAGGAACATTTCGCTGAATCACATGCACCCGGTTTGACCGATGATGATGGCCAGTCAATATCTGGGAGGTTCAAATCACCTCCCAAAACGATGACAGCAGTTTTGTATTTTTGCTTTATTCTGTCGAGAGAGTCGTTGAGTTGGTGAATATTTAGTATGTCTGTCTTTGGTGGGCGGTAAAGGGATCCAACAAGAAGCGGTTTATGACCACGGATGCAAATGTGAATCCACAACAGTTCGGCATCAGTGTCTAAAAAGTCACATTTAAAAGGAAGCAGGTTTTCCCTAATCATAATAAACACCCCCCCCCACCCCCTCGGAGGTTACGATCCTTTCTGAAGATAGAGAAACCTGAAGGTACAATTTCACTGTCCGAGATCGAGTCATCAAGGTGCGACTCGGTACCGATAACGATATCTGACTTCTCACATTCGATGGTACTCTTGAGGATAATGTGTTTGTTTTTAAGGCTGTTGCAGTTCACAATGGTGATTTTAATGTTATTTTTGGGAGGTTGTTTGTGCTGGTTTTGGCGAGTCAAAAGAATTAGAAAGGGACACAATGGAGGAGTTATTCAGCAGCGATGAACTAAAGGATGGCATGCCGCAGTTACAACAGATCCATGATAACGATGAATTGCACAGGGCATTGTAGACCTCTGATGACATGTTCATACAAGAAACGTGGAACCATTAAATTATCACAATTATTGTCGCAGCAGACAGCTCTTTGTCCCCATCGAACTGCTTTGTTGCAAAGGGTACAAGGGTATTTAACAGTACGTGGACCTGGGTTAAGTTCGGTGTCGCCTGCCAGGATCAGCAAAAATAGCTATGCACCATTTGTTGGATGCAATATTTAGTGAAGATCTAAACAAGCGGAGGCGTGTATCGACGATAAGGTTGGGGGAGAGAAGGATTGGTCTGTATTGCTGACTAAGTGTGGTCCTACATGTAAGCAAGTTTATTGGAGGTGTGTTGCGAGTTTTAACAAGTGGGTGGTTAATGGCAACAGAGTCATTGAAATGGGCAGAAAACCCGAGGACAGAGAGTAGTAAAATAATGCTACCCAAGAAAACATTAGACGGCATACTGACAACAACAAGCAGTAGTAAAAAAAAAAGTTGATAAAAATGGAAATTCCTCACCCAATAAACTAGCAGTGTAGAGGTCGATGGACGAAAGATGGAGACACTCACAGAGGGTTCCGTTTCGGTCCAAGCTGGTTCAGACTGGGTGATGGCAGCTAAAAACACAGTTAAAAAGCTGGAAGAGACAATCCTCAGCAAATCTCTGGTCGAGACCCCGTACTGAATATCGAGTGTCTGAAGAAACAATGGCGACAGGGGTGGTGTTGGTCGCAGTTTTAGAAGGACTCACAAAGATCGAACGACGAAAGATACAGCTGGTTACAGCAACACACAGAAAACGACGAGACAACATCCAAAATACGAGCAAAATACTTGGAGGTTCTATCAACGTCGTATTGGGGGTGGGGGGGGGGGTGTGCAACGCCCTCCAGAAGACAATCAGAGCATACTGATCGGAACGTCAAGTTGAAACCAACGGTTCTTTTCAGAACCACCCCAACTCATTTCATTACATCATGGTGTTACCGCAAACCTTTCCATTATTGAATTTCCACCATGCAAAGTTTCAAATCCTACATAACTAATGATAAGTTTCACAGCCTGGTGCGGTCATGAGGGTTACATTTACTGCAACTTACTTTTGAGCTCATGAGGAGATCGATTTGATAAAATTTTTTTTAACATAATTTTTTTTCTCCATGACATGGGATCCAAATAATTGCTTTTAGCTTGGCAAGTTTGGGGATAGGTGTTTTATGGTGATATTATTTTTCGGGCTACATTTGGGGATAACGGAAACATTCTTAGCGGCTGACCTGACATATAATTTATGGGAAATTGACACATCATTAAGATTTACAAATACAGAGAAACTCATCGATAAAGCTCATCCAAAGTAGACCGACTGGTATGGGCCGAGCATCAGAGCAAACACTTGTTTACGGTCGTGCTATTTAGCGCCCTCTCTTTATTTTTCCCCCTTTTTTACAGCACATTGTTTATTGAGGGCGCTCTTTTCCTCGACTGTTTTTTTTATATAAACCAGTGACAAGCGCTGAAGAAGTCTCACAATGAGCTATCAGGTTTACAGAAATACTTCATTGGGAAACAGCTTACAAGAAAGTTTAGACGAATTGATTCAGGTAAATACATCCTTTAACATCTGTAGAATAACCTGTGCGTAATTTAATATCTATGTGTGAAATTGTTTGGTTGTAAAAGATCAGAGGACGTCTGTTTATACAGCGGTAATCCATCTATCTATTGCTTGGACGAGTCGACCTAAACTTTAATAAAGAAGGGGTGGTTTGGGGGCGGGGGGTAGTTGTAGGGGGACGGGACAAGTAAATCACCCACTTACATGTATGTAGTGAATGGTTGTTGTTGCGAGTATCCATAGCCACACAGCCGGCCAATATATATTGTATTGGCATGATTGGTAGCCATTGTTTTCAAATGTCTTGTCTGTAATTAGTGTTATTCATTACCGCGTGAGAGCTGTTTGCCCCGTAGTCACTTTTTGTTAATGGGAAACTGTGACCACCTGAACGTGCACAACGGTATAGGGAGATTGGTGGTGCGGAGGGATATAGATTTAACCAATGTCAGGGCTGTATGCTTCGTTTTTGAAAGGGCAAGGGCACCAAGGCATTTTCTTCTTGGTATAGGGCACCCTATGATGAAATTGCAAATTTGTACTGGAGCATTTCAAGGGTACCAAGGCAATAACCATGGGACACGGAGGCAATCGCCTTCGTTGCCTCCGTGAGGTATTACTATTATTTATTAGGCCTGCAATGTAGATCGTTTCATTCATAAAAATAAACGGAACTACTTTCAAGATGGACTTTTTCTCTTGCGATTGATATGTAATTTGGCGTCCGTTTTGCTTGCCGTGTTTGTGAAAAACTTACCTCTAAATCACAACAATTCCTGCTTTCTCCGCTAAAATTAATTGAGAGCTGTAAGTAATTATCCACTTATGGCCCCATAATGAACCGAAAATGACAGTTAGATGAGTATTTAATTATGTTATTACGTTTTAAATTAAAACTGTAAGTTATCGCGCTTTTTCGCGCTTTATTGTCAAACTTGTATGATACGGCCTCAATTCGCAAGGGAAATTGGCCATTGTGTGTCACAGCGAAAACATTGCACTGGTTCCCAGCCGCACTGTCACTCATTTGTTGTATAGGTGCTGGTACTCACGGGTAAACGTAAACAAACATGTAGGCCTATATTTTCCCATGGGGTTTGTTGAATATTGTAATTGAAAGATGAAGAACATTCTCATGATTTTTAAACTTATTCTAAAGAGGATTTTTATGTTATTTTGGCATGAAAAACATATGCATTGTAGTATTAAATTGTGAAAAATTTCCCCCTTAAAAAAAAATCATTTTAATAACCATAAATTTCACTGTACTGTTAGTACAAAAGTTGATTTTTTAAGTCAAACAAAAACAGTTTTTGTTGTATTAGTTTTTACATAGGGCCTACATTACAAAAAACTACGAGGGTATAATATTGTTCTTTATTAAACAAATAAGGTACAAAGTAAAGATCAATTATGACAGGCTTGCTCGGTTTTCTTTTCTTTTAAGACTTTATTTCATTTACACTACATCTACATCCTTTTATGCTTTCTTTTGCTTCGCAAATGAATGACAAAGCTGGCTCGCCATCTTTATCATCATTTTGCGGCTGCTTTCTTTCTCTTGTTGGAGAGTTTTGCTGTATAAAAAAATGGAAATTAAGTAGTTAGAATACAAACGTAGCTTTTATCAAGTTGAACATTCCTTAAAAAACACGCTAAAAAAGGCTGTTTCGTTAGTTGACCCAGAATGTAACCCTTGAACTTTTATTGAACTTTGAGGTCAAACTCTTCAAAGGTCATTTGGAGAGTAGATTGAACCAGGGAGGAAATTGAACCTTCATTACCTGAACTGAACCCCTTCACTAACAGATAAATGATGTGCATGTGCAATGCAATTCAGTATTTAAATATTTGTATTGGTATACTGTGTTACATCTATAGTGTACAGGGTCACAAAAAATTGTTATGTAAACACGGTGAAATATTTTGACCTTTGACCTTCCATAAGTCCGGTTCTCATGAACCGATCCCTACAAGTAAAGTGGCAAAATGATATTCACAAAGAGCTCTATCCAATGAGACTACTTACAGCTCAATCAGAGCAAATCTGTATAATTTGTAGTTGTAGTTGTACTTTTGTAGACAGTAGTTAGGGAGATTCACTAAATTTTAAACAACATCTGGGATAACTTTCCGTATGGCTTTTTCACATATTTTTACAAAAAGGGATATCTCATTGAGGTAAATTAGATATTATTTCATATCGAATGAAAAAGTGGTGGCGCCATACGGAAACTTTTCCCAACATCTGATTAGATTACTTTTGACATAGCTGGATCGGGTTGAGTCATGCAAACCCAAGTCACGGCAGGTCAAAGTTTAAAAATGTTGCCATTTTTTTCATTAACAAAAAGTGTGATTTTTTTTGTACTGTAATTATGTAGCATACATGCATGTGAATTTATTAAAAAATTTCAATTTTTTTTAATTAAATTTATTTTGTTGATTTTTGTAATTAATTGTTGTAATAATTATATTTGTTTGTTAGAATCTTGAATAAATTGTACAAAACTAAGTCAAATATTGTATTTTGTTCAAGCAAACATGTTGGCCAATCACTGTATCAGCGGCACGCATAGCGAGACACCGGCCTGTAAAAGTTTGGGAAATCCCCGCAGTATCGCTGTCTTGAAAAGGCGATCGCAACAGACCGCGATGGCCAATTGTTAAAAAAAAAAAACATTTGTAGCTTTAATTCCACTATTTTGAGTTGTCATTCAGGCAACAACTTTCATTCTAATTTTGCGCTTTTCCTTAAAGTTTAAGTACAAATGTGCACGTATCAGTCTTTCTTCTCCACCAACACTTCAAAATATTTTGTCTAATTTCTCTGTGATGGGCATAAAAGGTTTCAGAAGAGGGCCATCTTGAAAGTAGATCTGGTTATTTTCATGAATGAACCTTGTAACATCAAATAAAATCCAATATCCTTGCGCATGTCTTACACCAAACTGAGCGCTACACACCGCGCGACCAACTCTACCTTGCCGCAAAAACCACAGCCAAAATGAGTGATGCTGCCCGAGGGCGCCCTCTATTGGTAGTGACCCTCCCTACAGTAGTTAAGCTTGGGCGATATCACGATATTATCGAATATCGCGATATTAATTTGGAAACGATTTCGATATCGGATGGATTTGGTTTTAATCGAAATATTGATATATCGCGATATCGATTAAAAATCGCGATGTATTTGCTAGCTGAGACATCTTGCACCCCATAGGTTTGGAGTAAAACCAGAAGAATAGGTCATTAGAACACCTCTCTTATGCTATGACTGTCTCTTCTACAACTTTCACTTGGAGTTTGAAGACTGATGATGTCAAATTTAATTAATCGCGATTATATCGAATATCGCGATATAATGTCGGCGATATCGTGATTAAAATAAATCGATATCGCCCAAGCTTAACAGTAGTGTAGTGTTAAAACATGTTTTGCTTTTTCAATATATTATAATTATAAATAGTAAATACTAGGCCTATTAATAGCAGTATTATTGTATTTAAGTTATAAATTTCAGTATTGGTATGTTTTATTTTTTGAAGACATTTCTACTCAAACTTATTTTCAGTCACCATTGCTGCCCAATTATCGCTGAGTGGTTTTGGAAAATGATACTTGGGCAAAGTGCTAACTTACTTTGCCAAAGTAATTATTTGAACTCAGGTCTAGTGCGTAGTAGGTATTTCTAGCCCTACATTTACCTTGGTATCCCTGCTTTCCCCAAAGTTTGACTAACATAACGCTTTTCTTGACTTTTTGTTTCAAACAGACCCAGCAGATCTCACCTCATCTTGCCCTAAACGTTCTGCTCAAGTTTGATCGTTCTATAAACGATGCGTTGTCAAATAGACTACGGAATAAAGTGAATTTCAAGGTAAAGTCTTGACAATTTATTGGCTCCCCTTAACGGACCTCTCCAAAGATTGGTTCAAAGTGAGCTACAGAGGGCAGCATTTGTTTCACAAGTTTATAGCCAGAGGTTTAACACCAAGTTCAGTTGTTGAGCGCAATCTTTCAAGGTGTGCATTAAAATTTCTTCGCGTGTTGTTTTTGATGAAGCAAACTTTGTACCATAAATTAAAAATTTACATTTTTGTACAACTTGGGCGCAATCTTCATGTTTCAACCATAATTCTGACCACCAACGTGAAAAACAAGCTGTAGCAATATGTTTTACCTCCATAGCTTAGAAGGGTAATTGAAGGGTAAGAATTGTTGAACTGCTGACTTTCTGTCAGAAGAATATTTTTGTCCTAAACTTGAGTAAAGACAAGTGTTAACATGGTTGCATATAATATGAACTGTGAGTGCAGAATTGCTTGTTATAAAGCGCCACCTTTATGCAAAGTGCTGATCAATGGTGTGCAATTAAGTTAAGGCCAAATAAACAATAATACTCAGTTGATCATCCCCTCCAACATGTCCAACATCCTTTTTTGAGGCGGCATCCTTTTTTTAAAATATTTTTTATTTAACTTTTTTTTCTTCAAAAAGACAAATTTAAAATGCTTGGCAGCCACCTTTGAAAAAAAAAAATGGCCCTCATCCTCCTCTTCTTTGTAACAACCAGACGATCAACTGGTACTATTTTTACTTGGCCTAAACTGTGTTGGTGGTCTGCTGAGGGCGCCATCAAGAGTATTTTTATCACTTCCGGGGGTATATGCGATTTGTCGAGCACAGTTTCAATAGGCGTTCTGTCACTTTTGTTGCACCGTAGTTTTAAGTTGCTTTAGAGGTGGGTTGTATCGGCTCCTTCAAATGTCTTATTGTCCGTGATGGATTAGATGTGTGTGTTGTTAATGTGTTCCGGTCTTTCATATCTGTTTTGGGTACGAATGAATATACCCCCGGAAGTGATTGAGAGCGCCCTCACGCGGTCAAAAAATATGGCCCATTGTCTATAACAGATATATCGCACAATTTTAATTTGCCTGCTCAAGCTTGAACTTAAAAACTGTGCATGCAATTTAAACTACACGATATAATAATAAAGAACATAAACAAAAAGCTTAAAGGTAGTGGACACTATTGGTTATTGTCAAAGACTAGCCTTCACAGTTGGTGTATCTCAAAATATGCATAAAATAACAAACCTGTGAAAATTTGAGCTCAATCGGTCATCCAACTTGCGAGATAATAATGAAAGAAAAAAACACCCTTGTCACACGAAGTTGTGTGCGTTTAGATGGTTGATTTCTAGACCTCAAATTCTAATCTGAGGTCTTGAAATCAAATTCGTGGAAAATTACTTCTTTCTCGAAATCTATGGCACTTCAGAGGGAGCCGTTTCTCACAATGTTTTGTACCATCAACCTCTCCCCATTACTCATCACCAAGTAAGGTTTTATGCTAATAATTATTTTGAGTAATTACCAATAGTGTCCACTGCCTTTAAATAGAGTAAGGCTTAAAGACATGGACACTATTGGTAACTTTCAAAGACTAGTCTTCACAGTTGGTGTATCTCAACATGCTTAAAATAAAAAAACCTGTGAAAATTTGAGCTCAATTGGTCGTTGAAGTTGCGAGATATTAACGAAAGATAAAAACACCCTTGTCGCACCATGGTCCGCGAAGTTGTGTGCTTTCAAATGCTTGATTTTGAGACCTCAAATTCTAAACCGGAGGTTTTGAAATCAAGCTCATGGAAAATTACTTCTTTCTCGAAAACTACGTGTACGTCACTTCAGAGTTTCTTCTCACAATGTTTTATACTATCAACTTCTCCCCATTACTCATAATCAAGAAAGGTTATTTAATGATTTTGAGTAATTACATGACCCAATAGTCTCCACTGCCTTTAATGGATCACAGAATAATTTAAATTTTGTTTTTGGCCTTCTTCCTTAAACAAACAGGGACGCCTGAACACCTACCGTTTCTGTGACAATGTTTGGACGTTTGTACTCAACGATGTGGACTTCAAAAATGGTGATTCGATCGCCGTTGACAAAATCAAGATTGTTGCCGTAGACGGAAAGAATTCCAATCTGCCAGCGGATTAACACTGTCCTTGATTAACATCATCCGATAACACCTATATTAAGAAAACACTTGATAACTTTACTGGGTGGGGCAGTCGGAAAACCAGAGATGGATTTGGTGGAAGCTAGAGGGTATGGCACATGCAAGGGGAACAGAGATTTGTAGATGGACCGTTTTGCACTTGGGAGACCTACATGTACCTGCCTTCACAGTTATTTGTTTTGATTTGGGGTTGAACAAAGAAAAATTGACTTGGAGCGACTGCACTGTTAATACATCTATTCCTCCGTTAAAAAAAAAAAAATTGCTGATTTTATTTCATTTTGGTTTTCTCAACACCCTACTCAATTTGGCAATTTTTTTTAAAGATTTGGTTTGGTTTCATAAAAGAAGTAAGGAAAAACAACATTTATCCATAAGTTGTGTTTCCTTTTATACTTAGGTGCACACAATGTGAATATAGGAAAATTTAAACTCAAGACATGAGTCACATGACCAAGGTCAAATTTCATAAAGCTGTTAAGCAGAAAATTCTGCATCGCAATTTTCTCTGCTAAGCAAGAAATGAGTGGGTACCAGTCACGGCAATGGTAATTGTAATGTATTTTGCCTGGTAACCTATTTTTGCTGAGTAAGAGTTTTTGTGCTTAGCAAGTTTTTGTGCTCGCATTTATGAAATTGGGCCCCGTTACTCAAGTCAGTTATATGTTGAGGTTGTTTGCTGTTGATATGGCTACAATGGTCTGTAGAGTTGGGTGATAAACCACTTCACGTCAGAAGATGTGTTTTCCCGCCATTTTTAGAACAAGTTCTGATTTTCCTCAATTTTTTAGCCAACAGCTGAACAGTTGTGTCCATTGGGACTCTTTTCTGGCATTCACCTACTGTACCTGTACAAAGCGGAACAACAGAGTCTGGAATACATGCCTTGTAAAATCCCTTTCCGAGGATTATTCCTGATTCTAGACCGTTGTCCTGCCTGTTGTTGTGCCAATGTGGTAGCAGTTGTGTGTCATTATATAATATTCCACGCAATGGGCGAGTGCCTACTTAATGTTCTTCCCTTGAAAATTCTCTTTCTCATAATCTCAACAAATTTCTGAAATATAGTACCACTGCATGGTTTGGCGTAGACATATTTTAAGAATTCTGGCGTGAAGTGGTTAAGCATGCTATTAAGTGAATACAACAGAGGTATTTATTGATTTTGTAAACAGAATTCAAAGACATTAACTTTTAAAAAGGCATTTTATTATCATGAATATTTAAAAGAGTAGTTTGTAACAATAGTTTTATTTTAGACTCTGAATAAAGTAGTCTTCAGCTCAAAAATTCTGATCGGGATTTATGTTATAGTTTTTTATTTACACTTTCAAATAGAAATCTTGGATTATGAGGTTCCTTTTGTTAAAATTCAAAATAAATGTAGATCTTACTTATTTTCAGGGGTGCGAGTCATTAATAACGAAAAGTCTGAAGCTTGGATACTAGGTACATGTATGTTGAAATGATGCCATTCTACTGTTTGGTAACCCCTGGGGGTTATAGATTTCAAGGAGCTTTGGGGAACAGTATCCAAAGCACTAGAAAAGCAGACCAATGAGCAGGATTTCTTTATTTGAGGAAAAAAAAATTGTCTTCACCAGGCCGACATAAAGTCTGAATTCAGCCAAAAGTCTGAACAATCTCATCCCTGTACTATAGCTACAACGATGTAGGGGCTTCGTTAGACTAGCAACCATGTCCAATGCTCAATTCCCCTCTATACCATTTCTTGGACTCAGGTTCTGTAACTAACAGAATGTTGGTTTGAATCCTGGCAAGGTCAGTTGCGAGCAAGGCACTTTACTATAATTGCTTCTCTCCACCCAGGAGTACAAATGGGTACAGGCGAGAGCTGGGGAATAGCCTGGGATGGACTGGTACTTTTCCTGGGAGAATAAAGATATTCCCATTCTCAGTCAATTATTAACGCCAAGGGAATAGATATAAACATATTGGCCCAGGACAGATTTTTACTTTGGGTTCTTTTGGTTGGTAAAACAGTTTGTAACAGCTAATTCCATTTTCTCAATATCCAACTTTTAGTCAAAAATCAAGAATGTTCTCCATCATTTTCCCCCCAAAAGCCATTATTGTTGTAGTTTTATCTTTCTTGTATCTGCTGCAATTTATACCATAGGTCCTTCTGTTTCATTTAGCCTTTCTAGAAAGACTCTGCCTTAGTCCAAACCTTAGGCCATTTACTATGTTTGCATTTCATACCATGGATGGTAAGGCAGTTCACAGTTTGAGTCAAAATTAAGAATATTCTCCAAACCCCGTCGTCATAGTGTTCTCTTTCCTGCATCTGCTGGCATGAGTTTTATTAGCTCCATTTATACCAAAGATCCTTTTGGTCCATTTAGCCTTTCGAGAAAGACTCTGCTTGGGTTGAAACCAGTGTTGCAGCTAGACCAATTTTAGTGGCGGGTGGTTCAACAAAATGATTCATGTAAATGGGGCCATCATTGCTGAAATGCAAACTTGGAGAAATCTGTCTCGGGCAACACAGTGTATTTTCTCAGAGAGCTGGGCAAAAATTGTTAGTCCTGGGCAGGCTCGCCCAGCATCGCCCACCGTGGCTACAACACTGGTTGAAACGTCAGGACATTATGCCGAAGGTCGGTTGGTGAAGTTCTCAAAAGTCATCGTCGTAGTGATGGCCTTCTTGCATCTGCTGCATCAGTGTCATCAGCTCTGTGTTGATCCCATCCTCCATGTCGCAATCTCCACTCTCCTCTTCCGACTCTTCTTCTTCTTCATCTTCTTCCTCCTCAGCATGAACCGGCTCCTTCATAAGATGTTGTTGGGACGATGACTGCGATTGGAGGTCCTCTAGTGGTACTTTGTTCACTGAGTCGTCATCCACTAGTGCTGTCTGCTGTAATTGGTCAAAAGCCAGTTATTCTTGGTTATTCAATAATATAACATAGTACAGGCCAGTCCTACTGCACATAGGAGGGGAAGAAATGTTGCCAATAATGCAAAGTTTCAATTTTTGAATCTAGTTTTATTTAATAGTAGAAATGATATCTTTATTTCTTACCTCTAAAATAGCTTTATGACTTTGCAAAAAAGATGACTGATCCTGGAAACCTTGAGACGAATCTCTCATCAGACTCTTCAAATAAAGCTCTTCATGCTGGAAATAATTCATAAGTATAGTATGTAATGTCATCTTTGAAAGGGCACGGGACGTTTTAATTATGCAAAGGGCACCTCCAATGGAAAATCTAAAGTCTGCGGGAAACTTTTGAAGGGGCACAAGGCCAAGACATGGGGCAACAGTGACGACTATGGCCTCTGTGTAATTACCAGGCCTTAGAAATACCTGATCATTGATTAGACCCCGTAACTTGGGCACTCTGCTCCTTTAAAAAAAAAAAAATGTCATTTGTACAACCAATATTGATAATGTAAAATTAAAAGTACAGTTAAGAGTACAGTACAGTCCTAGACCTGACAAAGTATAGGAGTCCAACCTGGGCGTACAGTCCCAGTTACTGGGTCTAATCATTATCAGCACTGAACATGCGCAGCACTCGACTGTAAGTAAGATTTTTGCTTTGGGGAATTCCAAATCAAATAAATTCAAATTGAACCAAACAATTTATGAATTTCAGAAATCAGACATAATTTCCCTCAAACATGACAAACCAGAAAAAGGTACATTAATTTTCCTAATTTATTATTAAAACTTACTATTTGTTACTTAACAATGATTTGAACAAACATCATTCACTAAAAAACAACTAGGTCTATCTAGGGCCTAACTTTTAAGACGTTTTAAATAATAAATGCGCATTAATATTATTAATTATGGGAATCTGTAGTTAGTAATGAGCAAGCACACGAACTTGGGTATTTTTTTAATTTTTAATTTTAAAGAAGTGCCTGCTCCCCCTTCGCTGCCCCCCTTCCCCGCCCTCCCCGGACATGACTTCTGTCGCCTCTGTCTGTGCTGTGGCTGTGTGTGTTTTTTGCTGGTGTTATAAAAACTATAAGGTTATTGTGTGGTGGGGGCGGTTAGCTGTCACTGTTACAGTGTCAGCTATCAGCTCAGCATGCTCAGTCATCAGTGACGCTGACAGTGATCACTGGTGACGACAGTGAGTGAGTGTCACTGTCAGTGTCACTGTGTCACTGTCACTGCTGTCAGTGAGTCAGTGTCAAGTAAATAAAAGAAAACAAAAGTTGAATCTCACCTTTAATCGAGTAGCTTGCTCGGTGATCATGTTTTTTATATCTTTCAAAGCTTTCTCTTCTTCTTTCAGATATTTCAGTTTTGCTAACATGACTAGCTAAAGTAAGTTTAACACGACTTTTGATTCGTGTATTTTTGGCACACCGACCGGATTAATCGTTCATGGGCGCAGCCATCTTTTAATTCAACTGGTGCTTGGCGGATGTACCAGAAACAAGGGAGTAGAAAGAGTACCAGCCACGAAGGAAGAAAATACTTCAAACTATGGCGCCCTCTAGTGAAATAGTGATTATTTTCCTGGCATGTTTTATTATACGGTCGCGTTTTATTATAAAGTTCTCTGCACTACAAAGTTGCCACTGTCGCAATGCTTTTGAATGGAAAAATGTTTATTTCTCTAAATCAACTCATTTAGTAAATCCTTAAAAAACAAGGGGCAAAAATTATATATATATTTTTGAGGATGGCAAATCTAAACAGCAAAAGAATTGCGCCCGGCCCCGGACGGATGCGCTTAGATGTACGGACGCACCTGTAAAATGAAGGGTGCGTTCGTTTAGCTTCCCTGGGTCGACCCCGGTGTGTGGCGGTTTTTTTTCCCAGGACGAACGTAGGCAAATAATTACCCACGTTCGCCCTAGTAAAAAACCCACCACATACCGGGGTCGACCCAGGGAAGCTAAACGAACGCACCCGTTGGGGGAAGGGGGCCTACGCATTTTGGGCAGCGGCAACAATAATATTGGATCAGAATGGATATCTCTCTAACAATCTAAGTTTCTTTATTGAAAGCTTGGGGGAAAAGCGAAAATGCTTCTTACTGCTGGTTTCCTCAAATTAATTGTTTGGAGGATGAAAAGAAAAAAACACATTGCAGATAACTGGTTTTCAATTACCAATAATGTAATTGTGTTTTTTAAACAGAGTTGGTGGATAACAATAACATAATTTTTTAAACATCAATTTGTTTTCATCAATGTTTTTCTACAACTCATGACAAAAACAATACCATTATTTCTGAATCTGATACACACACATGAGATGTACATGATGTCTATGCACAATTCCCCGATCGAATGTTTATGTACATCGTTATCGCGCAAAGTGCACTCTTTGAGGTCATTATTTCCGGTTTCTTGCAAAAAACCGAGGCACTGAGTCGAACTGGCGGAAGGATTGTTGTTGACAATTCCCACATTTACCAAGTAGCTTATTTCAAGTTTATGATTGGCACTACTAAAGAAAGACCTCTCAAGTAACATACTAGTCTTTTCAAGACATGATCAACGAGAATATAAATTAAAAGACGACAACAAAACGATTTTAACTGGGGAACTATTTTATGCCGCCATATTTTCGCGTATGTGTAAAACAAAATAACTAGTGTGTGAGTAGGTCGACCTCAATTTTGCTCCATACCCCCATCATAATGGCTGAATGGTCGTGGCTGGAGATGAAGTAATGTTTTTGCGCACCGACATCAGGTGTCAAAAAATACTTCCTTACGAATTTCCTCAGAATCCTGAAGTCTTTACACCACCTAAGGGTACCTAAGGCTGCAGGCAGAGGGGCTGATACTCACCTGGTTTGTCCGAACTTCGGCCGTGAAAAATGAGCAATCTCCTGACGTTCACGCCGCCGATCGTGAAACGATTGCTCGGGTGGAAGAAGGACGATACAGAAGACCGATGGTCGGAGAAAGCTGTGAAGAGCCTCGTGAAGAAACTGAAGAAAACGGGAGGGTTAGACGAACTAGAAAAGGCTATCTCATCTCAAGACATCCACACGAAATGTGTCACAATTCCTCGGTAGGTATACAACGAGCGATATTGATTGAATTTGATTGATACTTGACTGAGTCTTTGACTCGGCGTACAAAAACAAAACAAACAAAATCTACTGCCATGACTGCTGCGTGCCTGGCTGTGGATGCAGATAATTTCAGTTCCGTTATTTGTGATACAGTAATGTATGGGTGTATTGTTTTTACAATTTGAAGTCACTAATTTAGGGTTTTAGGGGCAGTCGACAGGGCAGTACAGAGTAACCACTCATTCATATTATTGGACAAGTGGGGGCTTTACCAGTTCACTAGTTCATTTTATTAATATTAATTATTGTGTATTTTTGTTCCATCTCATTCTCATTTGGAATGGAAAATTGAGGTTCCAAAAAGAGAGGGCGAAAGGGTTCCGTAGTTTGAAGGGGGGACGGGTGTTATGCCACTCACTACCCGTGATTACCCAAGAAAGCAATCCTTTGCAACCTCTCTCAATCCACAGAAACTTTGGGGGACCAACAAATACACAGCCGATTCCACGAAACGCTAGGATTAATCTTATCTCGAGTTAGGACGAGTAACCCCTCCTAACTTAGGAGGGGTTAAAACCAATGCGTCCTACGTCTTTGGATACGGAACTGAACTCGTCCTAAGTAGGCAGTTTCATCAAGTTGATTTCACGTGTACCAACACACACACCCACACAGCCCCGAAAAAAAAGAACGAAATGTATTAAATCATAACTCACATTTTGTACAACTCACAACTATAAGACTTGACAGCAGGCAGGAGCATTCTCTCCTCGTGCTTACATTTCAATTTTTTTTTTAAATCGGATGAATAGTTTCGGAGATATTGTAAAAAAATAGAGAGCAACGACAGAAACCGGATGCTTGGCCTCGCGTGCAGCGCCATTAGTTTGTGCATGACGTCACCTTTGAACCCTGTGGACAACGGATTTCAGAAATCTTCAGAAAGCGCCGAAGAAGCCCGAAGGCGTTTTTTTTGCGATGAGGGAGCACATGTTTACACAAAATGAGATAACGATTACATCATAGTGTAGCCGATAAAATTCCGCACATGGTACATCTAGTCGCGTAGCTTTTACCATGAAAACCTATTTTTGTCGGCATTTTCCGTTTTTTTAATCAAAATTTCTTCCAGAGATAATTATCAAAATTGAATGCGACTTTGTCAGTGCTAATTCCCATACTTTTAAGATTAACTTGTGAAAATTTGGTGTAATTTGATTATGTATTCTTCTAACTCCAAGATGTTTTGTTCAACCATTTCTTTCAAAGTTGTCCTAAATACGCACGAATGTACATGTACGTCGTACATCTTTGTGTTTCCGTTATGTGCCACCACAAGAGGGCGTGTGTTACAATAAGTTTGATATGCCGGGGCTCTAATGATGTTTCGTCTTGGTTGGGGGAAAGCTGCCCGATCTTGCTTATGGTAATTTCCACGTTCTGAATTGATAATACCAGACTGCTCATCTCGAGTCAAAAGAAACTAGTATTTATTATCTATTTTTTAAGGCCTACTAACTGAAATGAAAGTAGAACAAAAAATGATTGTATTTATTGTAGCCACTAGTTTTTAGAATGTGTCTTTGTAAATATAACACTAATAATTGATGTGTACCAATGCCTTCATCCTCAATTTTTTTAAAGATTGTTCTAAATGTTTACTGTATTAATACTACAATTATTACTACAAGGATCAACTGATCTTAAATTAAAGAAAACATTCCAGTCATAAACTCTTCAATTTTATTCCATTCTGGTTAATTTAATAATGCTATTTGTTGACATAATTAATAAAGAATATTCACACAAACACCTGCAAAACTTAACACATATTTAATTTTTATAGTTAACAATTTCCCCCACGATGCCGCTCCTCAGTTTGATTCACAAAATATCACTGATTGTTGTTCATAAAAATCATACTAGCGCCGCGCAGCGCAGTTTGTAAACCTCCCCATTGGTAGAGGGCGCTCGTCATATAGTGCGCCCACTATTGCCATAGGCTGTGCATTAAACTTGGCCAAAGCCGATATGAAGAAAAACATAACAATTGAACTTGAACACTGGTACGTTTTTTGCACGATCCACGCTCATTAAAAACGGTATATCTCTGCAACCAAACATCCGATTTCAAAATTTTAAATTGATTTTTACTCCTTAGAATACACCTTAACAGACCACATCTTGTCAGAGAAAAAATCACCTGCATTAAATTTCACTGAAACTGCCTATCCTAAGCCCTAACCATGCTAACTGATTAATCCTAAGTTTGGATTAGGAAGAGATTGGTGAAATCTACAGCTGGGCCGAGAGTCAAGAGGGTTTTACAATAATTGCATCTACTTTTTTACACTCCCTAAAAAAGTACAAATAATGGATGTATTTTGTAGAACTGTGCATCACTTCATGGCCTGGGCCAAACTTCATAGTGCTGCTTAGCGGCTGCTTTTGTGCTTACTGTGCGATTTCCATTTCATAGCGCTGCTAACCGTAAGCACATGAAAAGGCATGCTAACATGAAAATAAATGACGTCTCAATGCAAATCTATGGTGAACGCATATGGTCACCTCTTTTTTTCTGCTAACTCTTTGCACCTTAGCAAAGTTTTCTGCTACAGTAAGTTCAAAATTTGCTTGTTAAGCAGCACTATGAAATTGGGCTCTGGACATTCAGGGCTCAGGCATCCACAGCTATGCCTGAATGTATTTTGTAAACCACAACCTGCCAAACTGTCAACCTCTGCTAACCGCATTGCACTGGTATTTGAGGTTATACTCACTTAAGTTTTATTCATAGGCAACAAAACAATGCATGATGTTCAGACTTCTGTATGTTTGTTCACTCATGTCAAAGACAACCCTTGGGTCATAATGAGTGAAAAAATTGTATGTTTCTGGCATCTTCCATTTTGTTACGAGTGGTACTGGACCTTACGGTTTAATACTTGTTGTAATTGTATTTGGCAACACTAACAATAGCAAAAATTGAATGCTTTTTTAAATGAATAACAACGATGATGTTCATTTGACTGCAAAGATGCACATTATGTACTTGAACAAGACATACATGTACTCCTTGTCTTCTGACTTATTTCTGTCTACTCATCACCTAACCAGGCAACCAGATCTTTTCCTTTTTGTTAACGGGACACCGACATGTCATTTGTGTAAAAAAAAATTGTTTTGACCTTGCCCTAGAGTTTTGAATTTGTAAGTCTTGAGTTTAGAGCCATGAGCACTTTAAAGGCACTGGACACCTTTGGTAATTGTAAAAGACCATTGTTCTCACTTGGTTTATGAAATAACAAATTCTCTGTAAAAGTTTTGACTCAATTAGTCATCGAAGTTGCTAGAGAATATTGACGAGAAAAAAAAACCTTGCTGCCCAAAATAATGAACGGAAAAAACCCTTGTTGCCCAAAGTGTGATTTTAGATGCCTAAAAAAGGTTTCAGGCCTGAAGTCTTTCAATATTTGAGTGGAAATTACCTCTTTTCCCAAAACTATGTTTCTTTAGGGGGAGCATTTTCTCACAAAGTTTTAAATTATCAACGGGTCTCCATTGATCGTTTACCAAGAAAGTTTTTATGCTAACAATTATTTTGATTATTTACCAATAGTATCCAGTGCTTTTGTTGAACATGTGTGTGACCATGCATCAAGTTCATGTTTTGGAAGTAATCTAAAGGCCAGCTGGGGTGCTTGGAAGATAATGTTCACATGCTCAGTGTTTAATTGGCATTTGGCCAGAAGACCGCAGTTCAGGGAGGACACTTCATTTAAAGGAATTACACTTTGTGAAAGGATCAGCAATGTCAAGCTGGTCTAAAATGTGAAATAAAAAGGCTCCTGGATGTTAAACAAAAACAATTGAGATAGACTTTATAAAACGTCATAACATTAGGTAATGTTCATTGTTCAATGACTAAATTCGGTGCTCTTATCTGCTTTCTATTGCATCATCATTTTCTTCTTAAAGGCAAAGTTTATCTTTGGTTTTTGGAATCGTTAAATTGGTTTACCTACAATGTACATGGTGTGCATCATGTACAGAGTATGTTGTACAATGTACATCATACAATTAAACTAATCTGTATAAATTTCATTTGAAAAGGTGGTAGCATTTTTTAGATAGGCGATGGCCAAAAATCTGGAGCAGTTATATGTATGTCTATGCAGAAAAAATAATCAGTTGTTGGAATACACAATATGCAGAAAGGTTTCTCAGATTAAAATGCTTTGGAATCCCTTACTCTAGTAATACTGTAACTTTGAAAGGAAATTGTTTCTCAAAAATGTTAATCAATTATCACCAGCTGGAGTGCTTCTTACCAAGTAAGTTTTTATGGACATTAACTTTTTGAGCTAATTACATGAATGTACATGAAAAACAATAACAATTTTATATATGCAGTTTGCGAAATAACCATTTAGCATGCCAATCGCACAAAACCACCCGTAACTGCCCTGCTTGTTAATACTCCTTTGAAACCACATACAACTTCCCTCGAAGTTTGATACATAAAAGTTGTGTTTTGAGTTTTACACTGTAATTTCAAGCACAGTAAACAGCTATAGATGAAGCAACAAACATTGTCTCCAGATGACGAAAGTCTAAAAATAGCATATGGTCCCCTTAAGAAAAAAAATGAGTCCTACATGTATTTTGTCTACCTATAATGGTTCAAAGTTCGGATACTCCCATTAGAAACCTCTGTACAATGTACATACATGTATTTACATCAAGTAGACTTTTGTTCTCCGTTTGTACGACTGTCACACATCATCCGGTACTTTGTACTTGAATGTATGTATTTTACAAACAGTGCAATATATTGTAAAACGTAGGCCTGCACAGCTTTTTACGTGATAAACTTACAGTCGTGACACACACCGTTGTTTGTTACTCTTGAACACTTTGATTTGCAATGATTGATTTTACAGTGAGTTTTAGGTGAAAAAAAGAAAAAGATATTTGTTGGTAACAGTGGCATTTGTTTTTTATTTCCAAATTTATGTTTTGATTATTTTTTATCTGATATTTCATCTCTGTAAGTTTTTTTCTTACAGTCAGCGAGGGAAAGTCTCAATGCAACAATGTTTGCAAAGGGTTTCTCAAAGGAAAAAAGTCATTTCCCTTACCTAAAAAATTATCAAACTGGTCATGCTTTCAAATGTTTACTTCATACACAAATAAAGTTTCCTAAAAAAATGTGTCTGTTGCCCTTTTAGGTGACCACACAACCTGTTGGTTACACAGGTTAAAAGCATGTAAGTGCATGCATTATGAAATTGTGATAACTGTGGATTTTTTATGGTGTTAATTATTGATGGTCTCCAAAGCTACAGTACAGTACAGTACATTGTATGTTGTATTTGATAAGAAATATCCTCAAATCCTGTAAACCGCATGACCCTGACCATGGCCCGGCTAAACTGTCAACTGCATTTGCCATTAATACAATTAGCCACAAAACACCTGTGGGTTAAAAAAAGAAGAAGAAGGTATTAACCTAAGAGACTGTTCACTGTGAGTAAAATTCCTGGTAAGGTCATAAATCTATGCACAAATTGAATGAGTAGTCACTAGAGTATGATACAAGTATTGACACTGATCAGCAGTTGTGGTACCTTTAATGTCAAATTTCTAGGGTTGCCTCCATGCAACTAATTTCGGTCCAAGGTGTGCTGAGTTCAAAGTTTGTTGAATTTGAAAAGATTGACAAATTCAACAGCTACTTGATCCAAGTGTGTGTTCTGTTTACCCAGATGGATGTGGGCATCAAACTGCAGGAAGAACTGTAAGAAAAATTTTTGTCTACATGTATCAGTTTTCATGAAAGTGGATTTGTTGATAAACAGGGGTGTAGCTAGACCAATTTTAGTGGGTATAAATTCCAAATTTTTCGCAGTCCACCGTGGTGCGAGCGGATCAACAAAATTATTCATGTTTAACAGAACGATTGCAATGTAAAACAACAGAGAAGTGCATATACGCACTGCGCGTGACTCGCAGCGAATAGTACATCATGCATGCACAATTCATCAAATATGGCGGCCGATGACACCTATTGCAATCCATCTAATTTTATGAAGCTGTCATTGCTGAAGTGCAAACTACAGATACACACCTGTGATGTATGCATGATGCCATGTTTCCAAACAGTTCATGTAATGGGGTTAAATGCATGCAATTACATGTAAAAGATGAATGGCCATTTGACTCAGTGTTCTGTTTTTGTGAAATTTGATACTCCTTAATATCATCAGCAAGTGTGTCTGAGGTCAATGAACAGTAAACAATATTTTTATAACTGGGGGAAATCTGTGCTGTGCTGGGTAAAAATTGCAAATCTTGGATGGGTCTGCCCAGCACTGCCTGCTGTGGCTATACAACACTGTTGATAAATGTAATGTTGCAGTCTGCTGCCAACGATGTAGAGTGATTGCAATGTAAACAATACATTTGGATTCCAAAAAGATCTGCCTGTCATGTGAGACTTGTTGGCAAGGATGTGCAAGGTTAGCTGTTTTTAGTGTGGCTGGAGGATTGTTACTTGTTCCTTGTGATCAGGAAGTGAAGGATTGATACATTATCTTTTACAATGAGTGTACCTGGACATTCTTAGTTTCCTGTCATCAACCAAAAGTTTGCTTTTTTTGGGGGGGGGAATCATGTGTGTGGAATTGACTAGGTTAGTGTTCTGGTAAACTTTGACTGAATGCGCTTTTTATATATTACCCTGTACAGAGATTAGTTACAAATCAACATTTCAGATTAATAAAAAATTACTAAGTTGACAGTTTGTAGTTTTCTATGAACCCCTCAACACGTACATAATATCTAGGGCAATATGCAATTTCGCAGTACACCATGTGTACTACGAGTGTTCTATTGCTCTTCATATACCCTGTACAAATATTGTTTACAAATGATCCACAGTTCAGATGAATACAAAATTACTTTGAAAATTTGCAATTTTTTACAAACCCCTCTACATAATACAGTGTATCTAGGGCAATATGCGTTTGCAGTAGTCCATTTGTAGTTTTGTAATTACGAGTGTTCAGCTTACCTATTTGTACTATGTGCATACTTGTTAAAATATTTCGGATGCTTGTACATGTATGGCATTTGTAGGACGCTTCGTTTGCGCGTGTGAAAATAAAGTATTTTGGCGTGATTTCATTTCATATGAATCATGTTTTTACACCGTCACTCTAAACTGTAACAATTTATTTAAACAAAAAAAGTAAATGTCTCTTTTGCGCAGTACGATATTCGAGCACGCTCATAGAGTAGATTGGCCACATAGGGTATGTTCAGACGTGGGGTTAAACTAGTCCTTAATCCGAGCACCCCGGGTGTCCAAAAGATAAACATGACTTAGTCCAAAATGCGTTTTCCACAAATGCGTTTTCCACAGGGTTTCGATCCGCTATCGTCTCTACAAACCTCATGGTCATCATGTATTCCATCTTTAAAGACGGCAAAATCACTTCATATCCTTGCTTGGCCCCAGCACAAACGCAATTCTATTGTGCCCGCTAAAGTTTCCGTTCCGCACTGCTCTCGATGAACCAAACATTTACACGTTGTTGTTGAAAGCTTCAAATTATTTTCGAGTGTGAACTTTTGTAAATATATCACAACTTAGTCATTGAGAAGTCGTAGCCTACACACATTCTCATGTTATGTTAAAAATTGTTTTTCAATTCAACATTAGTCTGGTACTCGTATAACTGTTACGTAAAGTTGTTGAGGGCAGGAACTAGATACAACCTAGTTTTCGAACCCAAACTTTGGTCTTAATTGTCGATCCCGTGTGTGTAGCTTAGCTGTGATTAGATCCCACTTTCTTCAAAGCAAAACCCGTTCGTTATCATAAAGTAGCGTTTCGCACAGAAGAAGTGAATTTAAAAACTAAATAGTGCTACTAAAAATGAGAACTTGTTTTCGTGCGAGGTCCATTTCAAACATTTTCGGCGAAGGGGAATACCGGGGCCCCAACACTTAATGGTAACATAAAGGGAAGGCAGCGGAGAGACGCAAGGAGATATTATCATGCAGACACCACCCAATACTCGCTGCTGATCCACCCATACACGTGGAATGACGTCACCTTTGTTGCCGCGGTCATTTGGGCTAAAATAGACCGGAAGTAGCAGGTCAGTTGCGTTCCAATGATGGTTTACTGGGCCTCGCAGCAGGGGGTTGGTCGTAAAACCTGGGCTTAGGCTAGTCCACCAATTTTTGGGGTTTAGTTTAGCCCAGCTCAGTGGGTCAAATTAACCCTCGTGGACCAGAATATTGCGTTCCCACGCAGGGTTAGTTTAGCACTTTTGGATTAAGGACTAGTTTAACCCCACGTCTGAACGTACCCATACATGTACCCAATTAAACTGGCTAGATTCTAGCACTTTTTATTGGATCAATTCTTGTGTTGGGTTATGAGTGAGCAAGGCATGCTGGGAAAAAATGGCACGGCGAGATCGATCACCTCTGGGAACAAGGATTTGAACATACCCAGCTCTTTTACAGGCTCTGAAAAGTTGTTTCTTTCTTAAAAGGTATGAGGGGTTACACACATTCAATTCATAATGTATTGTCAGACAATAGACTTATTACGGCTGATTATGTAATCAGTTTTTTTACTTTCAGCAGTTTGCATGATTTTCCAAGCGTCATTGAGAAAAATGTAACAATGGAAGGACTTTGCAAGTCTAGGACATGTATAGGTTTTACCCTCCTTTGGGTAGTTGAGTGTTGTAGCCTACTGGTTCTGGTTGACCAATTTCCTCCCATGTTGGATTTGTTTTCCCTGGGCTGGGTCGGGATCACTTGACAACTGAGGAAGTCACACTCCAAAGGAAGGAAACCTTCAATGACGTTGTTAGGCAACTTACTATAATCAGAAACATGTTTCTGAGGCAGTGGACCAAAATAAATTCGAGCGGTTATAAACAATTGTCATGACTCAAGTGTTGTTGGTCGCATATGGTGTGCGGCCCAAATACTGCTGGCTCAGATTGCAGGCCTGGTTTGACCTGTGTCGGTAATTGAGTACATTGTCTGTGTATAGGCCTTCTTTGTGCATTTTAAAACTTGGCCGTGAATTGTTTGTGCCTAATTGTGACAGTGGAGTTTAACTTTGTGACGATGCTTGTAAACTACTTGTATACTAAAATCAGGCCTGCAATTTCATCTTTGAAAGGGCAAGGCCATTTTCATTTTTCAAAAGGCACCCGTCCTGTGGTCAGCTTGGAAAGCTTGCAAGACCAGGGGCAATGGAGGCTAAGGTCTTCGTGGTCTCCTTACTGCTTGTAAATTAATGTGTTGCCTTGTCAGCTACATTGCACATTGTTTTCAAAAAAATACTGTCGGCACTATTCAGTGTGTAGCAAGTTCAGGCCTGGTACTTCACAGAGGCACTCAAGGTGAATGCCTCCATGCCTCCTGATTATTGCCTTGGTGCCCTTAAATTGAAATGCTCATTGTAATACAATTTCCCCATACTTAAAGGCACTGTACACGTTTGGTAATTGTCAAAGACCAGTGTTCTCACCTGGTGTAACCCATCATAAGCATTAACAATCCTGTGAAAATTTGGGCTCAATCGGTCATCGAAGTTGTGAGAGAATATGAAAGAAAAACACTTGTTGGACGAATTTGTGTACTTTCAGATAGGAATAACAACTTCTAGCTAGAAGTCTTTTAATATTTTAGTGAGAAATTCTTTCTCAAAAACTACGTTGCTTCAGAGGGAGTCGTTTCCTACAATGTTTTATACTATCAACGGCTCTCCAATGCTCGTTACCAAGTCAGTTTTTAAGTTAATATTTGTTTTGGGTAATTACCAAGCGTGTACATTTCCCTTTAAGGGGTGCCCTTGAAGGGTCTTTTCTCTTGAAGTCCGGCTCACTTTAAAGTTCTAAATTGGTTAAATAAAAGCAAATCAAAACAAAACAGCTTTGCACCTACAATTGTTATCTAGTTTATTATTATTATTATTACTCTGTTGTAGTACATTTTTTTTTCTTCGTACAGTGCAGCAGGGCCCAATTTCATGGCTCTGCTTACCGTAAGCACAGATCGGTGCTTACGGAAGCAGGTAATTCTGTGCTTACGGCAAGGTATTTCACGGGTTAGCAGCAATTGGGCTTCTGCGCGTGCAGACTTCATGTTACTAGGCATTCTACGCTTGCAAGGCTAGCACAGAAATTCGGCGCTTGCACGTAAGGGGGGAATCGCGATCATAAGCGCAGAATTTTGCCATAAGCAGAACCATGAAATAGGGCCCAGTTGGCTTCAACAGCACATTCCAAAAGTATTGTGTGTTCCTACAGTGTGGTGCATGATAACATCTGTTCACAAAATGCCTTCACTTCACCCTCACACATGTCAACAGCTTTGTTGACATGGTAACACTCTGAAGGCCTAGGTTCAAAGTGACTACTCCTATTCTAAGAGAAAATTGCAAATCAGATGAGAGTTTTTTTATTTATAAGCAGAAACATGTAACATACATGTAGACCTTAATCGCAAATACTCGGTACGCACATAATAGGCAATGGAGTGAGGTGCATGCTGGTCTAGCTAGCTATCAAATTTGATCACTAGCTAGACCAGCATGCACCTCATTCGACAGTTTGCGCTTGTGCAATGGTATTTGTTAAAAGGTCTAGATGTACGTCTTACAAGGCTAATAATTTTTCTAGGCTTGAGCATGACAGGCCTTGAATATGGTGTGTATTATCAAGGCCACTTTTCTCCCCCAACCCACTCTCCCAAAGTTTTGCTTAGAACTACCATGGAACTACATAGCAGTGGCCTCCCACCCATGTTCATACCCTCTCATGTCCTTTATGCAGGCCTGTACACGCATGCCACCATTGCCCCTGGTTTTACACGCAGGCCACGGAGGCCGAGGCCCCTGTTGCCCCTGGTTTTACATGGAGGCCGAGGCCCCTGTTGCCCCTGGTTTTACATGGAGGCCGAATCCCCTGTTGCCCCTGGTTTTACACAGAGGCCGAGGTCCCCGTTGGCCCTGGTCTTTGCCTTAGAGCCCCTTTGAAAGTTTCCCATAGACTTGGAGATTGTCCAATGTAAATTTCCATTGCAAAATAAAATGGCCTTGCCCTTTCATAGATGAAATTCCAGGCCTTTTTTATTTTGTAGGACGATACAGGTACTTTAAATATACATTACAATAGGTCAATGTGAAAATTAAACATCAAACATGAACTAGAGTATTAAGCAGGAAACTATTTCGTCCAGCACTTTTAATAGCAAAGTGTTTCGACTCATTATGTTTTGTACACACTGAATGCTGATAATATTGGGTAGCAAAATTGTGATTTTTGAGGCAACTGATAGTAATACAATTTGTAAATAAAATCATTGAAGGTTTCTAAGCCATGGAGCACATGATTAATGTACACTTCATGAATCTTGTGATCAGAAAGCATTTTTATCCTGACGAGAGTTTCTTGTCAGATTTGTGTGATCGTACATTATATGGTACCATTTAATATATTTTATTTTAAAACGGGTCTTTATGCATGGTCTCTTGTATATTTTCAGATCAGAGCATGTGATCAGTGGGTCTCACGTTTTGGCGTACTCTTCCAAAGCCCAATCGTAAGTCACACTTGACCATTGCTTGCTCTTTTCATCATGCACTTTTTAAATCATGTAGGAATATAGACCATAATGTTCATTACGTAGTTGTGCTGTGTAGAATTTTAACAGTTTGGTGCCAAATTGCCTCGTTTACTCGTTGTACGTTTACATTTTACCCCCCAAAACACCAACCACCCCTAACCCTCACTCCAAATTCAATATAAAATCTTGTCTCAAATCATCATCTGGTAGAAAAATATTAAATATTTAGTTAATTCACAAAAATCATCATGTAAAATAATTAACATGAATTATATAAAATGCTTTATAAACATTTAGCAGGAAACATTCTGAAGACCTCTTTTCAATTGGCCAAACTTCCAGCAGTTCTTAGACCAATGCCACCCCCCCCCCCCTTGAAAAGAAGTTCGCAATTAAAAACTTTTAAACACTAGGGTTTTTGTATTTATTTCATTTTTTTATGTTTTGTACACTGTGTGAGATTCCAGCTTGCCATGGACGAGCTTACGGCCTGGCTGTCCCAGTTCAAAAGATCACCAGTGACAAAATAAACAACATTTTTCGGGTGCTCCATGTTCATTTTGTTTTCAATTTTGGGGCTACTGTTTTGACTTTCAGGGGCCTACATTGTGAGCGTTGCTACATTGTACGAAGCTACTTTTTACTAGTGTGCACTATTTGTTGAGTTAATTTAGTAGGCTTACTTGCTTGATAAAGGTTTCAATCCTCCTGCTTCATATTTACCATTTAACCCATTCAAAAAGTAAGCATTTACAATAAATAAATTTTAATCCATTGATTTGATGCAAGAACTGTAAAATTACTGTATCATAGTCATACTATGAAGGTTTAAAAAAAAACACCTCACCCATATTGTCAACTTGATACCTACAAAATAAGTGAATGCAATGTACGCCAGCCAGAATGTTGGGTCGCTTCCAAGTTTGTTCACAAGCCCACATGTCCTCTGTAGTTATGCACTCATTTTTTTTGGAAGCGTAAACAAAAACCAGCTAACTGTTTTCACCAACTTTGGTGGAACTCGTTGAGTTGCGTTTTTGGACGATCTTATATTCTGCCTATGAATTCTTTGGTTCTTTAACAACCATTTTTATTGATTTTGTTGTAATGAGGATCGGTTTTATATAGAACCTAGTATAAAGTTGCTCGGCAAAATTGACAAATCATCTTAAAAAATTAATAAAAGATGAACTTAAAAAATAGGATCCAGTTGTCATGATCTTATTTAAACGTATACTGTCAGACTGTGTGCTTGTGCACCATTCATGTCTGCCATATTGTTCCCTTTTGTGATACAAAGCTACTATAGTGTGTAGCTTTATTGGGGCTTGATTTATGTTGTCACAAGGACATCATGTTTAATGGATGTACAGCACTGATAGGGCCTACAAACTGTACATTTGTAAGTAACACTTGTACATTACATATGTACATAATATGCATGTCTACACAGTGAAAAACATTTGACACACAAAATTGTCATGACAATCATCTATAGAATAAGGACCTTACTTAAATGGTACAATGTGTTTGTGGAGTTGTGTGCATACGTACTATAGCTCCCAACTGTAGCCCGATTCTGCAAAAAGTTCCCTGAAATTAAACCGGTCTTTTAATGTTTTGGAATGCACACATTTGGAAATCTCAATGAAAATGGAAACTTTTTCCCTACGCATGTAGTATGTAACTCTAAATTTCTCCGCAGTTGTACAAAATCTCGACCCAATTTCAAGATGCAATGATGTTGGCAGCTATGACATGTACTGTACGTATACTGTACATAAAGACGTTGGCTAGTTGGCCTATCATGTACACGTACATGGTACATACATAAACGTGTACATACTTCATACATGTACGTGTACATACTGTCTAGTGTACATACTACATACATGTACGTGTACATACTGTCTAGTGTATGATGGTACAATAGACAAACAGAAGGCCTTGTCAAATGGAAATGAAACAAAAAACAAACAAACAAACAAACAAACAAACTTGTGGATATAATGTGTACAATGAATTGGTTGATGAATGTATCGACATGCATGCCCTCACAACCTACCAGATTTAAGAAAGAAAAGCATTGTGTGTTCACAATGCTGTGCATACACATGTACCATGTCTTACACAATAGTACAATTTCTAGTGTTCGAAATGTCATTGACCTATCCACACACTAGGCCCTATTGAGTATTATTATTGATGTTGTATAGACTCAACTACTATTAGGCCTATGCATTTCCTGTATCATCGGCCGCCAATCGAATTTACTTATAGAAATTTACAATTACACAGGATCAGTAGAGGATTTTTTTCTCCTCTCACACTTGCTACATGTACATACTTGTTTTTTTGTAAGCGTTCTTAAAGAAATTGAAGACATCATCCAGGAGGACTTATTGAAGAATAAAGATGATCCGACTCATCTTTATTCGTGGAAGAGTTGGTTAACCCCTGATGAAAGATGTATTAACTTGAAGGGCAAGGCCCTTTTAGTAAAGGGCACTCCTGAGTCGTACGAGGAAACTGTACATTTTGCATGAGAGCGTGGTAAGGGTCACCACCAAGGCAATGACCAGGGGCATGGAAGCAATTGCCTGTTAGGCCTATTGTATTGAGGCCTTTATGAAACCCCTGGCATGATTTCATGCTTAACGACTGATTTTGTGCTTTAAAAATGCGCAAGTTTCCATTTCATACAGTGTAGCGTGCTGCTAATTAATGAAAAACAGTGACGTAAATATGCAAATTGGTGAACGTGCGAGCTGATCACCCAATTTTCTTGCTAACCTGTGAAAAAATGCCTATTAAAAGCTTATAAAAAGCAAATTTTTAGTACAAACAATTTTTCCATCATACTCCGTCAGCATGGTTTGTTTGTTGTAATGTAATATACTGTATGTAGCTGAAATAAGGTTCTGCAACAAGGCTGAAACCATGCAAGCTCATACACTCATTGTCATGTTTATGTACTTAAGTCTAGGACATGAAAGGGTGTCTTTTCTGAGGCCATGATTACACTGTAGTCCTACAGGTACTTAACTCAATGATCATTTTGACCTTGTTAGTGTAACTTGTAAGTGTTCAAGGTTCATGTAATGTATGCTCATGAATGCTCATCTTTTGTCAAAGATACATTTTGTTATGTGTACACAATTGTCTGCAAAATTACAGATGTTGAAACTATTTGGCTGAGTGAAAAAATCAATGTTTAGGGTCCCCGCCTGCTTCCTTTTGTGAGGCTGCCTCCTTTTTTTCCTCTCTTTTAATTCTCCCGTTTAGATGTTTTTTTTTTTTTACAGAAAGTTTTTTTTATTGTGTTCTCAGCAAAAAAAAAAAATTTTTTTTAAATAGCCTCAGCCACTTGTATTTTTGTTTATATTTAAACTGTCTTTTATTGTCCAATGTTTTGATGTTTCATTTGTAGAAAACGATGGATATTTGGAATTTAAAAAGAATGGCGGCCATCTTGAAATTATAAAATAAAAAACCCACCTTCTCCCTCCTTTTTATTAGAAATCTGGATGCTTGAAAACAGGTTTCTTTTTTTACTTGAAGTCTTCTGTTCAAATAAACATTACACACAGTATGCATAAAATTAGAAATTTGAGGACAGATCTACATACATTGTAGGCCTACGTGCTGAAATGCCCGTGTACAGTATGTAACACCCACTCAATTGCTACATGCAGCCTTGGAAACATCTAGAGTACTCCATATTTGAACATTACTGTATGCCTGGCATACAGTTTTATGATCATAAATGTCATTACAATGCACATTAATGCTGCCCTGTTGATTAGGCCTACATCAGGCCTGGATTAATACATGTACACACGGGCCATGTTGAACTTGAACATTCATCATTCATGTGGTACATTGAACATTGTATGTAGTTGTTGTTGTGCAGTTTTCGCTTTGATCCCGTCATAATGTCTAGAGTTGTAGGCCAAAAACTAAAGTCAAAAAAAGGATTTAGAATTTAAGATTGCTTATATTCACCTTTGCTCCAATATGCATTTCTTACCCTTAACATCTTAGCTTCTGTTGTAAACATATCCAGTGTTTTTCTATTTTGTTCACCAACATTGTAATTGACCACTGGTCGTTGTCCGTTGGAGTGCTCTGGTCAGTTACACTGAATGACCATGTCCAAACTGACCGCTTTCAAGACTCGATCTCTTCAGGAATTCCCTCCCCACTCCCCTTGATGTACATCACACATTGTGGCTTCTTACATATCGCTCAGGTCCGTCACTCGGTGACGCTCATGGCGCTTCAACATTACTACCCCTGGTCACTAGACCATTTTATTTCATTCTTCAAAACATTATAAGCTCCAGGGAGTATACAGCCTGTGCTGCCAAACATTGTTTCTTATACTGTTATATTTCTTTATTTATATTTCAATATTGTATCTTGTACTGTTTGTTGAAATCTTGGCCGAATAAATAATAATAAATAATAATAATGTAGCATTCACCTGAAACATCTCTGCTCTAACAGGTACACATGTGTGAAGAGAAGCAATTGTAGTATGAGCATCTTGCTCGAGGACACAAGTGTCATTACAGGGATTTGAACCCACACTCCGATGACTTAAACCACCAACCATGCCAGAACTTAAATTCAGTGCTCTGAATGACTCGCCCATGATGCCCTTTAAAGTTATTTTCTTCCTACATGTAGGTGTCATGAAAGAGTTGTGTAGAGTGATCAAATTCAAGTTCTGGTCATTAAGTCATTGTTTTGGGTTCTAATTCCAGTCATGACACTTGTGTCCTTGAGCAAGATACTGTGCTATTCTCTGTATAAACATAAATGGGTACCTCTGAGGATGTGTATGAAAAAGCAACTGGAGCACCACGGCAGATACATGTAAGGTCTGTATACATGTACTCCCCAGGGAGCTGAGAACGATTGAAGGAATGATATGGCCCAACGACCAGGGCACAAATGTAGAGCGCACTGAAATGCACTTCATAAGAACTATTGATATTATATTATTAAATGTGTACCGTTCCTTTCTTTAATCACTACATCTTGTAGGTCCCTAGATGGCCGTCTCCAAGTATCACATAAGAAGGGTCTACCCCACGTCATGTACTGTCGACTGTGGAGGTGGCCAGACCTACAGAGCCACCATGAGCTCAAGCCAGTCGAGCATTGCGAGTTTGCGTTTCGGCTTAAACGAGACGAGGTGTGCGTCAATCCTTACCACTACACACGAGTTGAGACTCCAGGTAATAATGGCTACATGAATCCTGTGGTGTTTGTTTGTCGGAGAGGGGGTATGGGTAGGGATAGCCTAGGCGACTAGTTGTCAAAGTCGTGACTATTGATGGTTTAGTTGAGTCGTGACTGCCGTTATTCACTTACCCGATTAGTTAAGGTGCCTTGACTACTACAAAAATAGTCGGACTTCCAGCTTGATGAACCAAATTTACTTACGGAACACAAAGGGACATCAGTAACACAATCCTTTCAGCAAAAGTTTGACTATATTGCGCCTGCGGCAAACAGTTTGCAGCAATGCATCTTGAGAAAAATTTGTCGCAAGTCAAAGTCGCAACTTCATGTTTTTGAGCCTGTGCAACTAGTCGAGTAGTGAATTTCAATAGTGGCCCAGGCTAAAGGACAATTATTTTGCAGCCCTTTTGAATTTCGTTGCTACTAAAATTTGAGGCTGGAAAAAAACACATTTCTTATTAATATTTTTGTTTCTTTTCCTGTTGTTTATTTCCATTTTTGTGTATTTTTTTTTTTTTTTTTTTTTTTTTTTTTTTTTTTTTACATATTTGATGTTTGCATAAAATGTGCATTGTGCAATTCAGTTTTTAATAAACCACTTTCTATTGAATTAAACTATATTGAATATGAATCACCCAAATTAAAAACAAGAACTCAAAGTTCACATGAACACCCATATGGCGGAGAATATGTATACAGTTTCAGTTTCAATTACCCTTGATTTGGTCGTTGTTGTTTTCCCCTTGCACAGTATTACCTCCAGTGCTGGTACCGAGGCAGCCAGATATACCAACAGAGCTACCTGAACTGGACGACATGAGCAGTACGGTGCCAGATAATGCGAACTATCCCGTGGGTATGGAGCCGCAGAACCTACTCCCACCAGGTAAAGGATGACAAGCAATATAGGAATGCTATTATTGTTACTCTAGGCATGGGATGGATTAAACAAAGATTTAAGACAAGTCTTATCTCGAGTTAGGACGAGTTGCCAGTGTGCTCATCCTAACCACTCGTCCTAACTACTAACCTTAAGGTTTTAACATCTCCTGGGACTGGTGCTAAGTCTTTGTGAAATTGACCTCTGGAATTACACAGAAGGACGCAGAGGCCACGGAAGCCACCTAGCGTTCCAAAGTCTCCCATTGAAAGCGCCTCATGTGCACACCTGTCTGATCTGGTGTGAAAGACTTAACAAGACGCGTGTACATGTATGTACCCTGCAAGTCTTCAATAATTAAATATGTTTCAAAAGGTGCATCACCTCAGATGCTCAGAGAAAGACCCTTTTTCCATTGTCAGATCTTTGAACCCATCGGAAAACGCTTTCTCTTTCACATCCTCTATGAAAGAGTGTTGCTTACATAAAAGTTGTTTATTGTACTTGGTTTATAAGTTATACAGTAGTGTCACAGGCCTTGAACTATACTATAAAAGTGGCACAGCAATGTTGCTCTGGTCAGGGGCACTTCTCAGAGGAAACTCTAAATTTGTGTTTGAACTTTGCAGAGAGCACCACAGCAAAACCATAGGGCACATAGCGTCAACTGCTGCGTGTGCCAGGGGTTATTTTGAGGATTGTCCTGATCATCCTCATACAGTACTAGAAACTGTTGGGATGTTTTGTGTTTTCCCAGTTGCCAACTCATCTTACTCAAAAGCACTCCGCACTGATGACGTCAGTGACTTTTGCTCAAATTCCTAGCTGTCGACGAACATGGCACTATTTTAGCGAAGAACGCATCACATGGCACTTTTAATAGTAGTGGAATGCGAGCATATAAGTTTGTGAAATGTTGTACATTTGTCTGAGATCCTGGTACTAAGCCTCTAGTTTTGGCATAGTGGGGAGTGCTGCAAAATGTATAGAATTTGGCTGCCATAATGAAAGGCGTTCGGAAGAGGTGGCTTGAAGAAAATTTACGCTTGTGTAAAGAACAGGTTTTGCAGACTGCATTATTTACACACATAGTATGTGTACATGTACCTGTACATGTTATAGATTAAATTAGCTTAGCAAAATGTTCATGGTGGTGTTTGTGTGTGCACGAATAAATGTTTGCGTTCTTCCTTAGTGGCAACATTTTTTTCCGACTCTGCAGCAAAAAAGCTACATGTACAGGCACCCCTATCATGTAATACATGTGTACATCAACTTTGGTCACTTGGGTAATGCCCTCATGAGAAAACTTAAAGGAACTCGTTGCCTTGGATCGAACGAGTTGGTCTATTAAAAGCGTTTGAAACCGTTTGTTATGAAATGCATATAGTTAGAAAGATGTTTTAAAAGTAGAATATAATGATCCACACAAGTAGCACTCGAAACTGCACGGTTTTCCTTTTACGTCGCGAACTATCACGGTCGGCCATTTATGGGAGTAAAAATTTTGACTCCCATAAATGGCCGACCATGTTAGTCGACAGGGTAAAAAGAAAACCACACAATTACGAGGTATATTTGTGTAGATCAATGTATTCTACTTTTACAATATCTTTCTAACCGTATACATTTTACAACAAACGGTTACAGAACGATTTTCAAATACCAACTCGACCGATCCAAGGCAACGTTTTCCTTTAAGAGAATGGAACAAATTAGGTGAGGTTTAGCACCGTGTACTGACATGACTGAGTAGTGGTGGTTCTGAAAGGAATCAGCAGTTGACAACTCAACCTTTTAATCAGTGTGTGTTTGATACCCAACCATGCAAAGTTTCAATTCTTAAAAACAAACAAGGAAAAAGTACAGTAGTCTTACAAAAAAAAGTAAACTCGCTTTGTTTACACAATGCGGCAAAAGGTGAATCAGTGCATCCCCCCCATACTCCCCGGTGAATCAGCAAAATGATGGACCCTACCCCCTGTTCCTCCCGGAATATTTCTGGCACATTTAAGCCCCTCTATGGAGCCTCTGCAATGTGCGACGCCCAAATTAGTTTGTCGCCTTAGCATCAGTGAGCCCCGCTTTGCCCGGGTTACACGGGTAGCTTCATTAAACCCTCTTCCTGGGCTGGGTTAATGAACCCAAGCCCTGAACAAGGCCCCGTAATGTTTCATCAAGTAATCCTGGTGTCAAGACCAATTAGTCAGTCCTTAAATACTAACGACTAACAAGTATTGTGCCTACATGTACATTTTAACTTTGTTCTCTCTGTGGCATCGGGCCTTGAATAAACCCACAGCACCACAGCAATCCTTGTGGTGCCTTGTGCTGTTGCTGTGGTGCCCTTTGGAAAGTACAAAAAAAAAATTGAATTTGTTTCCTCATTGAGAGTTGCCCTTTACCAGAGCAAAACTGATGTGCCCCTTCGAGAGCAAAGTTCAAAGCCTGTGATGTTATTCTACCATGTACAGGACACCTACGGCTACGGCTAGATTTCCACATCTTAATGCGTTAAAGAATAAGACATTCTTAGCAACACCCTTGGCAACAGTCATAGCCGTAGCCATAGCCGTCAATTTTGATACAGCCTTGTCACTCCTTATTTTTTTGTCTCTCCGGCAATAAGAAAACTAGCACTGTTACTCGTAGAAGATAAAGAAATTACAGTTTTGGGGCCACGTCACAGTCATTTAAGGTCATTTCCAAGAAACAACACAACAAACAAAACACAAAATCAGACAGGAGAGAATACAAAAGTATTTCACATAAAAACATTTTACAACCAATCCAACAATATATTAATATAAATTATTAATATATATTAATATTCTTTATCCCCGATGCAAATTTGACATCTCTTATATCGTTGCGGTACCTGCTGCCAAAACATAGGATTTGAACTGGCTCTAACTGGTGCCCATTCAACAGTTTTGCATCTAGAGAGTTATGATTTCCAACGGAAGTGCCCTCTGGAAAAATGAAGATGGCCTTGCCCTCTCAAAGATGACATCCCAGGGCCGCTATTGCTCCATTAACTTGGCCTAGTTACCTTTTATTAAAAGATTTCCTGTTTTCAACTTGCTAATTATTTTTTAACAGGTGTCATAACAAAAATGAAAAGGGGGGGGGGGGGGTGTCGCCGCGCTGTATTCAAAATACCTTTACTAGTAGTTTCCAGGCATGCTATTTTTAAATGTGTAGTGGATGTTTGAACTTGACAATGCTTGAAAAGCTCAAGTGTACATTTTGGTAGTATCTCAAGAAAGGACGTGTTTAGAAAATAAAAGAATGCTAACCTGTCACGAGAGAACACTTAACAGCTTAACTTGATGATCGGTTTTGAGACTCGGGCATTTCAAGTTTATCTACATGTAGAATAACTGGACTCTGGCAAGTGGTCCAGCGAGTGTTTCAAGCACCAATACCAGGCATGACTTTAATTAATGACATCAGATTTATTTTTGCACTGGGAAAAATCGGCAAAATAGGGCCAACAAATATCATGCCTTTGATTCAGTACATGTGCGAAGACCCACTATTTCTAGTCTCCATGTACATGTGTACATGTATATGTACTGTGTACTAAAATGTACTTTAATCTGAACGTCCACTTTTTTGTTTACTGAAGAAAATCAGTAAAACTGTTATTTTAAGCATACAAAAGTCTATTCCTTATAATGAAGGTCCCTTGCATTCGATTGAATTCAAGTCATACTTTTTTTTTTCCAATGGACAAATATCATAACACTAACAGATCCTGAATTGTGTTGCCACTCAAAGTCAAAATAGGAAAAAGGTTTGTTTAAAGGGAGATACATGTGCCTGTAAAGACAAGAGTTTGGTTGGGACGGGACCACACCCGATTAAAAAAAAAAAGAAACACCCGGCCAAGTGCTCGGAGTCGGGAGGTCTACTCATTGTGCCTTTACTAATTAGTGACGGGAACCCCAAGGTTTCAGTTGACAGCAAACAAATAATTGAAGCCTTCCTGTGTAATCTCATCCCTAGAAAAATATGAAATAAAAAATACACCTAAATAGGGGAGTGGGGGGGGGGGAGGGTTTAATGTTTGTGTGTCAGATGGATGATGTCATCAGGCCATACTTCATCTACATGTACTTTCACTTTCAGAGCTGTTGGTCATGACACAATGAAATTGGTGACCTCAAATAGTGTAAAACACTATGTGCTGTAATGTACTGAAACACACGACCCACATATGAGTAGAAAACACAACGATTGGTACCACTTTGCGTCTGTCACGTTCGCCGTTTTTTTTCTTCTTGAATTGAATACACGGAACCCACTGTTTGGTTTGATTCTGCACACAGTTGTGACCATGCATTTAAAAAAAAACTATTGATGGAAATAATTTTTTAAAAATATAGCATTTTTTGAGGAAACTTGTATTGCTAGAAATCGTAATCGGTGCTGCCTTGCAGGAAGAATATTCAGCAATTGCAATACACAATCTGAGAAATATTACTGTCACTGGTTACTGCCAATGTTCTCAGATGCAATTTTTTTTTTCTGCTGGAAAAGATATTGTAAAAAGTTCCCCAATACAAATGCAAAATGCCTTAAGTTTCGAATGCCATTAATCTTCAGAGTCGTTACCAAACTTACTCTCAATCCTATTTTTCGTATTTCCAAATGCAAACATACAAGATGTACGCATGTTGTGTGGTCATGTGTAGTGTATGTAAAGCACATGAGGTGCCCATATGCACATGATTTATGTGATGAATGGAAATCCGATGGTTAATTGAGCAGTTTGTTTGTGTTTTGCCAGCTCGCACAAAAGAAGGTTTTGTCCCTAAATCCAGGTAGTCATCTGTCAGCATCACCCTGTCGCAACACTTGAAGCTCAGCTCCAGCCACTTGGCACCTCTCAGGAGACCCATGTCAACCACTTGCCCCCTTTATTCAGGTCAACGAGCTCTCAGACCACCCCCTCCTCCTCCTCCTCCTCCTCCTCTCTCCCTACTACCACGTGACTCTGATACATTGAAGATATTAAAGGCACTGGATACGTTTGGTAAATGTCATGAGACTGGTATTCTCATTCCTGTATCCCATCAAACATGTATGCGTAAAATAACAGTACTGTGAAAATTTTTACTCAATTGGTCATCGAAGTTGCAAGAGAATAGTGAAAGAAAATACACCTTTGTTGCACAAATTTGTGTGCTTACAGTTGCTGAAATAAAAGTATTCAGGCCTCAGCAGTGAGGTCTTTTAATATTTGAATGAGAATTTACCTCTTTCTCAAAACCTAAGTTAATTCAGAGGGAGCCATTTCAGCTTCCCGTTGCTCGTAACCAAGTTAGTTTTTCATGTGAACAATTATTTTGAGTAATTACCAATAGTGTCCAGCGCCTTTAAGAGTCAAGAGGTGACAGTGTTTCATGGGTGGTGATGCTTTTCATTTTGTTAAACAAGATTCCACGGTGACACTTAAAATGGACAGAAAATTTAGATTTGCGAATTGTGAGGCTGTACAGGTCTGATACTTCCCGAAGGCAACGAAGGTGATTGCCTCAATGCCCCCTGGTCATTGCCTTGGTGCCCTTGAAATGCTCTGCACAGTAGAAACTCACAAGTTCCTCATAGGGTGCCCTTTATCTAGTACAGTTAGGTGCCCTTGCCCTTTCAAAAAGAAGCAGGCCTGATGCTAGTGGTCAATGCAATCTGGCACAGTTTGTTTTAAGTAGAACTCGAACAAACAAAGCAAGTTCTCACTGGTGTTACTCAAATAGTATTCCAATAATGAGGGTTTGTGAAACTGTTGGTTGTCATTTTGATTTTGCTCAGTCTTAACCCGTCCATGAAGTTTGTAATCGGACCGTAAAAAGTTATTACTGCGTCCACTCCAATTGAACACAGTTTAAGCCCGTTCGGCTACACTTTTCAGAATGTAGTAAGAAGGAGTTTGGTGTGATGGAGGCTTAACTAGCAGTTTTTAAAAAGTTGATACTAATCTTTCCCCCTCTTTATTTTCTTTCTTGTTTTTGTCTGATTAGAAACCCCTCCACCTGGCTATATGAGTGAAGATGGTGACAATACTGAACAGAGTATGGATACATCACAAAATGGAAGTAAGTCATGGAAACGGCTGTTTCTGAAACAGTCTTGTGTCAGTTATTTCTGCACACAGTCTAAACTCCCAGTTTCAGATGTGTTTTAATTTGCACCGACCATCTGTGCTGAAGCTGGAAATCTATCCTTTCTGTTAATAATCTACAAATTAATAAATAAAATAAAGAAACATTAAAATAACGAGGAAAACGTTCATCAAAAATGTATAATTATACCAAGACCAATCAGAAAACCCAAAGCATTTTTTACCCAAGTTGTAAGTGCGAGCATGTTATTTCTAATAATTCTCGTATTCAGGGTTTTCTCAAGATCCACTTGAGCATATTGAGCCTTCAAATTTGGGGTGGAAAATTTGTAAGGATTTCAATGTCATGTTATTTAGCTTTTTTGGCTACAATGTGATTTTTAGTAATAAACCAATAAACTAGTGACTGGTATAACACCAAAGGGAGAATACAATTTTCCATATTATGTCCAAACCTGTCGTTTTGCATTTTATGCACAGAAACTATCAGCTAAGCCTGAATTGTCGGGTCAAATTAGCAAAAAATCGAACCTAGTATCTTTAATTATCATTAATAGCAAAAGATCTTATTAACTGGTTTATTGAAAGAAAATATTAAGAAGTAACAATCTCTTTGTTATGTTTTTTTCTTCTGCAGCAATGTCTCCTGGTTCAACAGACTCACTCGGTAATTATTATTGTACAATTTTTTTAAAATTTTTGCATCTGAAACTTGAAGCAATAGTCTGTGCAACTCCTACTCGTATACAAACATTGGGACCCGTTGAAACATGTGATTTTGTTTCTTTCACCTTTTTGAGCATCAGGTTGGAGACCTGAAGTTCACTGTTGCCCACTGTCGCTGATTTATAAATTATTATAGGGTTTGTTTTTTTCATGTTTGTTTCTCCCTTGTTCTGTGTATTGCTCTTATACAGGTTCCCCAGGGAGAACAGTATATTGTGGCTTAGACAGGGATTATAGCCATGTCCATAAACGTATAATGAGCAAATATAACGAGCAAATCTGTCAGCCACCAAATATACTTGAATGCAAATTAGCTCTTAAATTGTGCCATTCTCTTGTGATCATTTTCACTGTATACATTACATGTACATGTAGGAGGCACTTACAGTGAGGAGAGTTAAAATCAATATTGACTATTCTGACTTGTCTGTAAGACATGCTATAATAATGAGAAAAATATGCCAATCGTTAAAAGGCGCTTATAATGGCAAACATTTGGTGATATTTAGAAACGTTTTTTTTTTACAAAAAGTGCCTGGTTTTGGCACGGAGCCTTATATATAATAGTTACGTGGATGATTGCAGACTTCATCAAACCACAAGTGGTTTGGTATCTATTTCATTGAAAAAGTACAAAGTGATTAAGCTAATCGCTAAACCTAATTGTGGGGAAGGCGTGTAATAGGTTTGGGATGATTATGTATCACTAGCGGGATGGGATGCCGCGCTTTGCGCGGCAACCCCGCTAGAAAGCTTGACGTAAAAATGCTGCAAGTGTAGCGTTGTGTACAGGGGAGGGTTAAAGTGGCTGGGCAGGGTCACAATACAAATCACTGTGGCAAACAGCCCATCCTAAGTTAAGACGAATCTTAGTGCTTTATGAAATCGTATTGTTCCAGCCCTGATACTTCGGCTTTTAAGGGGCACGGCAGTTTTGCCTTGACTTTTTGTAAAAATTTAGGGCACCAAGGCAATTTTCAAAAATTTGGAAGGGCAGCACGGCAATCATAAAAAGTTGCGAAGGGCACGACGGCAGTTTAAAAAAAACACCTCCGAGTTGCCTGTAAAAAATAGTTCTTCCAATTTTTCCATTTTCTAATCTAACTGTTGCCCAATGAAAAAAGAAAGCATTCATCTAATTCAACAAAATAAAGAACAACTACTTACAATACACAATAAATAATTTTTGTTCATACGTATCCTACTATTGGTCATGCACGTTGTGTAGTTTTTCGTAGAGACGCTAAAATTCCCACGTAACTGCTCCATTTTGACACGATGTTGACAGAATAAATGCATGCGGTGCGCGACGCCTATGCTGTACATGATGGTACATCACATGTACCAAGCATGGGGAAAACCACTATCCCAGCATGCAAAGACACGTCGAGTCTTTTTCTCAAGGCGTTTAGCGTTGGTTCGCGTAATTTTACCACTAGAGGGCGTTTAATCTCACGCTATCGCTCTGTTCTGAAACCCCCTCTAGCGTTCGATGTTTCGAGTATTTTTTTGTCGCACGCAAAGAACAACGACTAACGGGCCTGAAATCTGCTGTTGTGCCTTACGTGCGTGAAATTGGGGTATATTTCGTTGCGTGAAATTTACACAGACATCGGAACTTTTGGGCTTATTTTCGAACTTCGACAACGTTGAATATAATTTGTTTTCGGGAGGAAGGGCACGGCGGCAATGACGAGAAAAGGGCACGGCAATCATTGCCGTGAAAAATTGGTTTTTTGAAGGGCATTGCGGCAATCGGTAGGGGCAACGACGGCAATTGCCGTCGTTGCCGTCGTGAAGTATCAGGGCTGCTGTTCCCCACGGGTCCCGCCAGTCAGGTGGTTCTCCGTTTCGTGTATTTTTCTCTGTCCAGTTTATTTTTTCCCCGTCCAATATCATCATTAGTCCCTTTTTTTCTTCCCCTTTCCGTATTATTTGTCCAGCCCTTTTACTATAATACTCCCTACATTTGTTGGCGTTCCCCCGCCCTCTTCCAACAGACGTAACACTATATGCCATTTCCATCTCCCTGTTCACACAACGTGCTCCCCACCAGTCTTCATCCTGTCGTCGTGCTTCCCCCGCCCCCCCCCCACCCCATGCATTGTTCTGTACTGTATGTACGCGCGAAATTACTGGACGCTTGCGCCGTGACTGTGACATCACAAAGGACGCCTGCACTCACGCTCACGCTTTGACTGTGACGTCACAAACAACACATGCCCCAACACGGGTACCCCGAAATTTACCCCAGGACGCATCATTTTAGCAGGGTGCGGGCACCACTTGCCAAACAACAATGGCGGCGCCCATGCGATTTAAGCGCTTTTATAATATAGAAGCATTGAGTGGGAACATCTGTTTGTTGGTGTAGGTTTAATAGATTTTTAATAGATGTCAATTTTTATGAAGCGTATAATGTATTATGGTTCTGTGCCTTGCCCAAAGGCACAGGTATCATAGCCGGGTGTCGAACCCACACTCTACTCAAAATCCTGAGAGTATGATTTTGGTGTAGTTTTCCTGAGGCTGGTTTTACCTATGTATGGAATTGTGTTGGTTTCTGTGATCAGTTCAGCAAAGCTGCCATCTCTGATTATGGAAATGTGTTCTCTCTTGTTTTGAATGTAATTATAAATAGTGCCCTAATTGTTTTTCAAAATGTCACTGATTGCTACATTGCAAATTTTGCTCTGGTTTAATCCATGTTTGTTTGTGTGTTTGTTTCAACTTGTTAATTGTAATTGTTTTAACTGAAAGAAATGTTGTAATTGTTCATGTCAAAGTGGAAAGCTTTGTGTGAATGATACAGGTTCATTTACAAATGTTTTATTGGTAAAAGAATAAATAGCAAGCACTCAGGCCTAAACATTTTAAAATTTACCTGAGATTTAGGTAATTTTTTGTAACATAACAAGAAGTTTGTTTGTAATGACAATATATAATTATGTAAATACATTTAAAGGCAGAATCTTCATTTCTTGATCCTTCTTGGTTTTAAATCCGTATCAATTGTGTGAATATTACAGATTTAGAAAAGCAACAACTAATTGAACAAATTAATGGTTAAATAGCGAATAGAAAGCAGTCAGGCTTAATACAAATGACAAAACAAGTTATTTATTTATCAAAATCTTGTTTCGCCAACCGTTACACATTTGCATTCTTATCAATTGTGTGAATACAACAGATTAAAAAAAAAAAAAGTGTAAGAAAAAATAGAAAGTAGTCAGGCCTAATAACTTAAGTTAAATTTAATATCTAACTTAAGAAACTTTATACAAAATTTGTTTATGACCACTTTATAGGCTTTCACAGATTTGCAACCCATACTACTGGGGATGAATATAACAGATTAAAATAATTAATAAAAATGAAAGGTATAAAAACAAAAAGAAAGTAATTAGGCTTAGTAATTTGACAAACCTATTATGATTATTATTATTATTATTATTATTATTTTTATTAACTGAATACAAGTTTTATTGTGGTTGTAATGGCCCTTTACTAACCATAATCTGGTTTTTGACGACCCCTTCACAGATTTACAGCCCGTATCATACTGTGAGCCCCCCTTCTGGTGTGCTATAGCTTACTACGAGATGAATCAGAGGGTAGGAGAGACCTTCCATGCGTCCCAGCCCTCACTCACCATAGACGGATTCGTCGACCCGTCCAGCTCTGAGAGATTCTGCCTCGGCTTACTGTCCAACGTCAACAGAGATCCAACGGTAGAAGTCACGAGAAGACATATTGGTAAGGATTTTTCTTGTTTTGGATGAATTGTCACTTATTTTAATTTTGATTTCGATGCAGTTTCACCTTTATTTCTAATGCACGAATAACAGTGGTTATGAAAAGTAGAACCTTGCATTTATTCAAGCCGAGGTGTGTTAATCTATAAGGTTGAGTTGCATCTCAAAAGATGCAGTTTTACAAGATATATATGGACTGGAAAACTAGTGTGGTCAAGCTGAAACTTTGCAGGTTTTCTTTCTTAAAACTTGTATGCGTTCTTAAAAAACCTAGTGTTTGTCAGTTGACAAATACTTGGACTTTTTGTCTAATTTGATGTTGCATCAAAGTTTTTTAGCATTTTCTTTGATTTCACATTGCTTTTTGCCTTTTTTTGGGGTAAACTTTGAGTGGCATTTTGAATCTCATATGTGGTCTTTTTTTTCTAGATGAAACTAAACTTCCTGCAACTGTAATTAATACATCATAACTAAACAGTATGTCACCCTACTGTCTGTCCATCCTGCCAACAGGTAAAGGAGTCAGGTTATACTACATCGGAGGAGAAGTCTTTGCAGAATGCTTAAGTGACAGCAGCGTCTTCGTCCAGAGTCCCAACTGCAACCAAAGATATGGATGGCATCCTGCCACAGTCTGTAAAATACCTCCAGGTATGGCTGTAACCAATTACTGTATAACTAGTTCTAAACAACAACCGTATAAATGCGCTTGAAGACATTGGACACCATTGGTAATTGTCAAAGACTAGTCTTCTCACTTCAAAACATGCATAAAATAACAAACCTGTGAAAATTTGAGATCAATTGGTCGTCGAAGTTGCGAGATAATAATGAAAGAAAAAAACACCCTTGGTACAGGAAGTTGTGTGGTTGATTTTGAGACCTCAAATTAATGTCCGTCGATGTCGGTTTTTCCCCATAACCGATATATTGAAAATTTAATATCGATATATCAAGTATTTCCGATGCGCAAGATGAAGCCTAAAGACAGCACTTGGTATACTCATGGAGGTAGAAATATATATACCGAACACTGATAGTTCAATAGGGCTACATTTAAACCTGTTTCTGTCTGATCCCACGAACTTGTTTGTAGTTAAAACAATTTCAAATTGCGCTAGTCCTGCCCCGATTATTTATGGTTTTACAACAAAGTATGATCGCTGCTATCGCTGGCTTGGCCGATTGGTGAACGCTCACCACAATTTTTGATTCGTGATTGGCCATGATTGGCCGTCTCAAAATGACAAAGAGCCTTTGTGAGTTGTGTGACTCGCCGACATTCAGGTGTCAGTTGACGATACATTGACGTAGAAGTGTCAATCAAGTTGTCTGATGGGAGCAGGCAGGCGGCTTTGAGTTGAGATCTGTGGTATGATGTGAAAATAAATATAATTTGGTGTGGTCAGAACTAGATTAGGTAGACAGGCCTGCTGCCCGCTGTTCTATGTGGAGAGTGAAGTGTGTTAGGAGCGTGTCGCTTCAAACTTTGTCAACACTAAATGTAGTTACTTCAACTTTTTCAGAGTCAAGAAAATGCCCTCGAAATCAACGACAATTCACGGCAATACATTGCCGTGCCCTTTTTTATCTAACTGTTGTTGTTGGCCCTTTTTCAAAATTTTTAGATACATAATAAATGTCCGCTGGTTGAGAATGGTTGAGATAATCATCGAAAGAAACTCACTAGAAAGTCCCGCAAAACACAGACCTACCATTCCGTGGTCACAATATGCAGCAGTCACATAGTTTCCAATAAAGGCTCGTAGTCTTTTTACGTTGCATTCTACAATAAAGGCAAGAATTATTGAACGCTAGAATGCCCTCTATTGGTGAAATAACACAGTGCATCACGCAATACTTCCTTGACCAAAGACTGCACGTGTCTGTGCATGCTTGGGCAAATGGGTTTCCCCCCGAATTGCAATAACCACCAACGCCGGTGTGCATGCTTACACTGTACAACGGCATAGTCTTCCCTGGTACGCACGCAATAGCCGCTGACAGCGTGGTCTGCGAAGCATATAGTTCCTCGAAAATGTTAGCTCGTTTACGAAACAACACAACGTGTAGGATTTATTTGACCAAAATAACGCCAATTACGATGGGATCGATAGAAAGATTATTTTACTGTATAACGTAAGATTGTTTTCTTCCTTGTTTTGTTTTGTCTTGTTGTTTCAGGAAAGTTTTTGCAGGGTATTTTTGCAAAGTCAAAAATGCTGTGATGAAGATGTATTGATTTTGATCACTATGCGCAATGGGAAGTTGCATCTTAAACAGCCGATAGGCTTGGGCAGCAGCGGCGGTTTCTTTTGAGGTATTATTGCACGCTCCTTGCGGGGTCGTGAACTTCTGCGGCGGGCGGCTGATGGCGAAAAACACAAAGAACAAGCAGACATACTTGGTTGTAAAACGTATTATTTAATAGGGCAACTCAAAATGATGAAACTACATAATGATATTGGCTTTTTTAGTACTCAAAAACAGATTTCTTTTAAATAATCGGACACTCTTTTGGTATTTTCGATATCATTTAGGAACATCGAATTTTCAAAACATCAAAACTTTTGATGTATCAAAAATACGATATTACGATATGATTAAAAAAGTGACATCGGCGATTTCAATGTCAAAAAAGTATCGAGTTTTTTAGTATTTTTGATTCAACGGACGTTACCTTAAATTCTAGATCAGAGGTCTCAAAATAAAATTTGTGGAAGATTATTTCTTTCTCGAAAACTATGTTACTTCAGAGGGAGCCGTTTTTTACAAGGCTTTCTACCGTCAACCTCTTCCAATTACTCGTGACCAAGTAAGTTTTTATGCCAATAATTATTTTGAGTAATTAGCAATAGTGTCCACTGCCTTTTAATTTACATGTTTTAAAATTTGTCCTCAGATAGAAAATAAAAAAAAAACCCAGTTTGGACAATCTTTGCTAAACTTATTAGAATGTCTAGCCATCTTGATTTAGTGGTTTGTCCAGATCTTCATTCGCTTCTTCGCTTTTAGACGCCCTATAGATGGGTTAGCCTTCAAGATTGTCCAAAGTTTTCTTGTTGAAACAAAGCTTTTCACATTTTGAAGATTGCAGAGAAGCTATTTGTCATGAAGATCTTGACAATCACAAAATCATGATGGCTGGACATTCTAATCAGTTTGGCAAAGATTGTCAAATTTGTTTCTTGTAGCCTAAGAACAAATTCAAATACTTGCAGATGCCTGTAAACTTAAAGTCCAATGTCAAATGACAAGTTTTGTTTTAACTTTGAGTATCTTGTTTACTGCCCCTTTGCTTACATTTTTGTTCTTTTAATTGTTCACAAGCTAGATCATGTATTTTGACAGATCCAGCCAATGGTTACTGGTAAAGCCCCCTCTTGTGTATATATTTAGTCAGCCAGTCTGTTTCATCATTTTCTGGGTTATATTTCACCAGCATCAACATTTACTTTGAGGTTTTATCTTACAAATTCTGTAATGTTCCTTCAAGATTACATGATCTTCTCTAAGTTGTTTATCTCTACTCTCTTTTCACTTATCTTGCCAGGCTGTAATCTAAAGATCTTCAACAATCAAGAGTTTGCCGCTCAGCTCTCCCAGTCCGTCAACCGAGGCTTCGAAGCCGTCTACCAGCTAACAAGGATGTGCACCATCCGCATGAGCTTCGTCAAAGGGTGGGGCGCTGACTACAGGCGCCAGACGGTAACCAGCACGCCGTGTTGGATAGAACTTCACCTTAACGGACCGCTGCAGTGGTTAGACCGGGTGCTGACGCAGATGGGCTCGCCGGTGGATAAGTGCTCTAGTATGTCGTGATGTGAACGCCATCGGGCACCCTGCGCTGGTTTGTGTGTTATACTTGATTGTCAAAGTTAAGATCGCTCCCCCTGTTGAAAATGTGTAATCAGCTTGAGAAGTTGGACATTACCGGTCTGGGGAAGAAACCACCCATGAGTTTTTGATTTGATGCAGGGTCCACAGGCCACACCATTGGTCGGGCCAATGGGAGACTTTTGAGACGCTGGTGGCGGCAGACATAACGGCCCTTTTTTGTGGCTCTTGGCGTCTGCGCACATGCTGAGTATTGCTCTCATAGTTCTCAGCTCGCATGCTACTGGCGAGAACTGTGAAAAAGAACGGTCCAAAAGTCTCCCATTGAGAGGTCAAAGGTCAACACTGTTGCAATGCTAAGGTTTTGAGTAGTTGCATTCACAAATTGTACAGCTACTCTTTTTGGGAGGGGCGCTTTCATTCATTGTAATTTTTGAGGGGTGGGGCAGGAGAAGTTGTGGGGTGAGCCGAGCTGCCAACTCTCCCTGATTCTGTAGAGTGTTCCACTGAAAAGAAACCAATCTTGTCATGATCTGATGGACAAATTAAAAAAACTCCCTGATTTTGGCAAACTTTTCCCCCTATTGTGCTGAATTTAATTCTAAATATCTCCCCGATTGTTGAACGAAATCTCCCTGATTGCAAAATGCAAATGTTGGCAGCCCTGGGTGAGTAGTGTGCTGAAAACTATTCTTGAGAAGGAAACTGTTTCTTGATGAGTCAAGGAAAATGACTGTTCGATATCGACCTTTGGTGTGCCCTAAGATCTTGTTAAAAACTTCCCTCCTGTAAACAAAATGGCAATAGTGGCTACTTCTCCTCGTTAACAAAATTGCAGAAGTTTTTTTTCTCCTCGTTAACAAAATGGTTAAGGTGACCCTTTCTCCTTGTTAACAAATTTGTGAAAGTGACCCTTTCTCCATGCCCTGTCATTTTTTGGCAACACTTGGGGGAAATCTGACTTTGACTTTAAACTTAAAAGAAAAGAAGAAAAGAAAGAAAGAAAAAAAAAATATGAAAGAGCAGCTTGTAAAAATGATGAAATTGATAAGATGATAATATTTTTTATTGTGAAACTAAGAGATTTAATGTAAACCTGCCGCCTCTGGCCTCTTTGTAGCTGGTGTCAAGTTACCCTAAAAAAAAAAAAGAGAGATTTTTTTTATGACTCAGTAAATTTTTTATTTGGATTATTACTATTACTGTTTTATTATTATTGTTTATTTATTCTATTTGTTGTTTACGTTTTTTTTTATAGCGAGGGGGGTAGATTGTTGTTAAATCTCGGGTGTGCGTCTTGGTCGTGCTATAAATGCTGTTTTTAAATTGTTCTTTGTCTTGGCGTTGGTTGTGGTCTGAGCAGCAGTTTCAACATCTCAGAGTTTGGTTTATTTTTTAAGGATTCATCTCGGGGTGGGGGGGGGGTGGGGGGTTATCAGAGCTATGCTCTGAAAACGCTTCTTTGTTACACTGGTCTTCAGCCTTAATACTGTACCCAATCCATAGAAATAGAACCCGGAGAACGCTGAGCTCGGCCACCCTCTGTGCCGTCTGTGGATGTGGCATATCGATACAGCGCACTTAATGTGCGTATGGCAAAAATGATGATCGCATTAGACGCCTGTATGGCAAAATGAACATCACGTGACACGCGTGTATGGCAAAATGGCAAGATGTCAGCGCAGAACGACTGATTCTAGTGTGTTCATTGGTCAATGTCATTGTATGGCAAAATATTTTGCCATATACGTGTAACAAAAATGGCCTCTGGCGTCCATAAAAATGGTCTCATAACGAAACCTCACGCACAATGAAACACTCAGCAGTCTCCGGGTTCTGTTTCTATGATCCAATCACAGCGTTAGGTTCTTCTTTAGTCCAGGACTTTAATGTTCATAGAAATACCGACAGGGATTTTCTTTACCCTGCAATTTACATCTTAACTTTGAGAAGCTACCAGAGTCATCTTGTAATTTCGACAAAAAAAAACACACCTCAAAACACACAAAATGGGTTGCTCCTTCTGTTAATTTCACCAGACATTTTAGGAATTTAAAGGCCACCATAAGTTCAACATCATCTCTACTACCTTCAACAGAAGTCAGTCGCACTTTCATGCTTTCAAAATTTCATTTAATTTATTTACCGTGTAAAAGTCTGACGAGAAGGAATTCCAGCCTGCATCCTCAGCTCTTGGTCTAAATCAGTTAATGGATTTGGTTCTGATGCACATGCATAGAGTTAACCAGAGGGCGCACTGGTGATGCTGCGTGCACAAATGCTGAGTGCACAAACGCGACGGGGACCTTAAAGAGACACACGCGTCGTTTTGGTAGATGAACTTTGTACGCGCGTTAAATGTGAAACACACATCGTGTGTGTTGATAAACTCACCACGCCGTGCGATGCTGTTTTGTCAACTTACAAAATGGCTGCATGCGTGCATTCCGGGCCGCGTATATACATGTAAGGCAGTGCGCCCTCTATTTCTTATATATCTCTATGTGCACATGACATCATCTCAGTAGGGCGCCTCTCTCAGAGGTCAAAAAGTGGTTGTTTACTGGCCAGTTCGTGCCACAACTTGTCTTCTGTGTAGATACCTCCAAAACATGATGTTATACTTTCTGTCATTGTGCATCTGGCAGTGTTGGTGATATTAAATGGTCAGAGAGTAGGAGGGTTAAGTCATGTAATACCTATGACCCACCATTACAGTCTTAGTTGTACTTGAAAAAAGCTATTCTTTGTGGTTTTGTTGAAGCAAAATTGATGTTCATGGTGAACAATTGATTTAATCACTGAAGTCGGCAGGTTCAGGAAGATGTTGTTTTTGTTGTTGCGATACTAAGTAAAAACTGAAGCAGACCTTAAAGAAATATAGGTATTATATTTATATATGTTTATAATGGTTGTCCACAAAAGTGCTCGTTGTCAAGCCAGGTTCTTACATTTTCAAAGAGGATAGTATAATGCAGACATGATATTCTTTCTACTTTAGTCTGATTTCTGATATATTTGTTTGCCCTTTGAAAACCTTAAACAAATTGTGCTTAAAGGCAGTGGACACTATTGGTAGTTACTCAAAATAATTATCATCATAAAACCTTTCTTGATTACAAGTAATGGGGAGAGGTTGATGGTATAAAACTTTGTGAGAAACAGCTTCCTCTGAAATGACGTAGTTTTCGAGAAAGAAGTGATTTTCCACGAATTTGATTTCGAGACCTCAAGTTTAGAAATCAAGCATCAGAAAGCACACAACTACGTGTGACAAGGGTGTTTTTTCTTTCATCATTATCTCGCAAATTCGACGACCGATTGAGCTCAAATTTTCACAGGTCTGTCATTGTATGCCTATGTTGAGATACACCAACTGTGAAGACTAGTCTTTGACAATTACCAATAGTGTCCACTGTCTTTAAGTAACCTGAAAAGTATGTTAAAGTCTACATAACTCGTAGGCCAGCCCCTGTACTGAGTAAAGTTGTCCCACTTTTTTTGTTTAAAGGACAAAATGTTATGCCTGTTTTCTGCTAACCCTATACTCCCTAGAGTGTGACAGTAAGAACAATTGTGCGTTGCTTTGTGTTGGGGTAACTTGAGTTTTGAAGACCCAATGGACCATGGTATTTGTTATGTCAAATATTTACAGAATAGTCACAGAGCCAGAATCCATGCAGGCACAATGTGTACAAAAAAGCAATCATCAAGTTGATGGCAGTTGCACCTGGCAGAATGTTATCAATTTTGGGTATGAAGAAAGGAAGCACATCACAGATATTAAGTTTAAACAATATTGGTTTTACATGTGATAATAATGATACAAAATGGTGATATTTCTCCTATGACCAGGGCCCAATTTCTTGGCTCTGCTTACCACCGATTTCTGAACTCACTGTCACCATTCACCGCTTGCGGGGGCAAGTGCCGAATTTCTGCGCCAGCTGTGTAAGTGAAGAATGCCTAGTAACAAGGAGTCAGGCGCACAAAACAAAGTACCCTGCTGACCTGTGAAGTTGCCTGAAGTAAAGCTCGGAATTTCCTGCTTCCGCAAGCGCTGATTTGTTGCTTGTGGTAAGCAGAGCCATGGTGTTGTGCGCTGTTCAGTGTATGGCCTGCCGAGAAATACCCTGGAATGCACAAGGTCAACCTATTTTGAAAATGGGGTGAGATGGTCTATATTAAGAAGAAAGAAAAACAAAACAGGGACAAACCCTTCTCTATTTACGAATCCATTTGCCCACTTGTTTTTTATTCCTGATAAAAGGTTTTTTTATATATTTTTTTATGTGTGATTTTCCCAGACACCAGGATATCGCCCATAAGGTGTGTTTTTCCTGTTTGTTGGTATAATAATAACTATAGAATTGACAATGCAGGTTTAAAACTATTGTCACTACCGATGGAACTTATAAAACCAAAAACCATGATTAAAATTTAAACTCATGCCATGTAAAATAAGATTAAAAAAAAACAACAAAAAAACTTATGCTGTAAATTTTGTAAAGATGTACCCGTTGCTTGTGCACACCTCTGTAGTCATTTTACTTTGAACAAAATAAACTGAAAGCTTTTTTTTGCTTCATTCGTGACTATTGTTTTAAGAAGAAGAAAAAGCACCATATTTTGTATTTGTTGGTAAATTTTATAATTGTCTTTAAACATTGGTTTAATACCACCACTGTGGTGACATGATGGAAGATGCAATGTGTTGGTAACCCTTCATTTGTAGTGCCCTACAGTCCCAATTTCACAGAGCTGTGAAGCACAGAAAATATTGCTAAGCAATTACTTATGCTAAGCAATTAGTTTTCTTATCAAGAAATGAGTGGACCCGGGCCCATTTTCATATTAGCTGTTTAAAGACAATGGACACTTTTGGTAATTTTCAAAATCAAGTCTTCTCACCTGGTGTATCTCAACATGTGCACTAAAAAACAAACCTGTGAAAATTTGAGCTCGATTGGTCGTCGGAGTTGCGACATAACTATGAAAAAAAAAAAAACCCTTGTCACACGAAGTTGTGTGCTTTCAGCTGCTTGATTTCGAGACCTCAAATTCTAAACTTGAGGTATCGAAATCAAATTTGTGGAAAATTACTTCTTTCTCGAAAACTACGCCACTTCAAGAGGGAGCCGTTTCTCACAATGTTTTATACTATCAACCTCTCCTCATTACTCGTTACCAAGAGGGGTTTTATGCCGATAATTATTTTGAGTAATTACCAATTGTGTCAACTGCCTTTAATAGCAGAAAATACTGCTTGCCAATTGTCTAATGCTTGGCAAAAAATGGGTGGGGCACCACACACAACAATATGGACTTTTGGCTGGTAACCACTTTCTGCTAAGCAATATTTGTCGGTGCCTAGCAAGTTTTTGTGCTTTTAGGCTTTATGAGATTGGGCCGAGTTACTGAAATGGTCAATGTTCGAATGGTAACTTATGATTGCGGAGTGAGAGTTTTCTGTGCTAAGCAAGCTTTTGTGCTTAACATGCTTTATGAAATTTGGCTCTCATGGTCACGAGCCGGTACTGGGTCAGCGACTTCGGTTACGGCTACGGCTGACCACCAAGTTAAACAACCGACATTTTGACAAATAGTAGCCTCCTGTGAACAGGAAAGGGGCAAATAGACAGTTCACCAGTTTTTTTTTTAAAGGAGGCAAACATGAAATGGGAATTACGGGAGGAAGATATGAACCACATTAAATCCAAAGCTTACGACGAAAACCGTATTCTCATCTGAAATCATGTTAATACCGATGCCATTTACCTTCCCTTTTAAGAGTATCGGAATTAGGTATAGGATTTGAAACTTTGCATGGTGGCAATACAATATGGAAAGGTTTGCGGTAACACCATGTATTGGCTATCTCTAATGAGTTGGGGTGGTTCTGAAAGGAACGATTGGTTTGAACTCATCAGAATTCAGTATTCAGAATTCAGTATCAGAATTGAACAGGAAACCTTTTTTTCTGCATGTCGCAAATATCCCGAATCCGATGCGTAAGGGATCCACTTGAGCAGGTTTTACACTACCACTGTAGGGAAACTTCGTCAGAACTGATTCTGCTGAAAATTCCTTGAAAATGAACCAATCTGTACATGTCCTGATAGAAGTGAATAAATATTAAAATCTCCCCTCATATGGAAACCCTTTCCAATGTAGAATGTTATTGGTTGCAAGCTGAAATAGTTGGCAGCTTTGCGCTGCTGTAGACGCAATCATTGGAGGCTTCCTCCAATGGGAGACTTTGGGACGCTAGGTGGCAGCAGACATACCAGGTAAGTAGCCATTGTTTACGTAGTTCTGAGCACGTGCACATTACCGAGAACAATGGATTTTACCTGGTAAGTCTGCTGCCACCTAGCGTCCCAAAAGTCCCCTACTATTAAATGTGAATCCAAGAGTCGAACATTTTGCCTATTCTATTGGTGATAAACTGGTTTGCTTTGGTTAATGCAATGTACAATGTTTTCCAACTGTAAAAATTCATTTTGAGATTATATGATGGACACAATACTCTGCCACTGTTGGGTTTGGGTCTTATCTGTCTCTAGACACTGTCTCTAGACACCCAAACCAAACACTACCGTACTATTGTGTCCACCATACCTCAGAAAAGGCTAAAACCAAATGCTGGCGATGTTGATAACTGGAACAGTTTTCAGAGGGCAATTCGTAAAAAAAAAAAAAAAAAAAAAATCGTTGGATTATAGGGCTGTGTCCGAGCTGGCAGCTTCGGCAACTGCAGTGCTGCCAACTTTCCCTGTTTCTGCATAAGGTTTCATGAAAAAAAATAAATAAACCAAGCTGTCGATGATCTGATGAACAAATTCGATAAGTTCTTCCCTGATCATAAAAACTTTGTTCCTGTTGAATGTAACTCTGATTGCAAGATGTAAAATTTTGCCAGCTCTGCTGCAACTGTTTTTTTTTAAAGAAATTTGATATCTTACGTTGGACAAAACCGAACTCGCAACATATTGACTCGATAAATTCCCCTTATGTTATTAGTCATTTATGTCTGGCTTGCTTAAAGTGAAGGTTGATTCTACGTTGGCGTTTGTGTTGTTAACATTATGAGAAACTGGGGATTCTAATAAAACATCTACATATTATTGTAAAAATTAATGTTAATTAAACTGTACGTCTGAGTTATTTGTTCTTGTTCGTGTGTGTTTCACATCATGCATTAGATGTTTCATTTTGCTGTAATTGACATGGGACTCCATGTGCTTTTACCTCAAGCCACTGAATCTTTACAGAATGCCCCCTTTTGAGACAGCGGACCAGTCTATGTTGGAAAATACCCAGCGGGTAAACAACCTTGCCCTGGTCTCTCAAACCTGAAAATTTAGGTTACGCAGAGTAATTGCAGAGAAAAGCTTAATAAGCCAGTTGCTAACTGGCAGTGCAACGCACATTAGATCAATGCTGCACTAGCCTACTAAAGTTTCGCAGAAATAGAAACGGAACACATCGCGCAAAATATCCAGTTTGTTTTCCTTGATCTGTTTCATTTTCTGTTTTGAAATCGAAACCATATAATTTCCTTGACCATCTGAACATTTTCTTTTGAAAATAAATCAAATATTCGTGCTTATTTGTTATAACGTGGTGCTAATCTCGTCTGTTTTGCTAGCAAAGACCAATTCTGTAATGTTCCTTTAAAATTAAAACCCTTTCAACTCATTTGCAAGTGTGTCGATTGTGGTTCGGTGAATCCCAAATGCCGGTGTGTTAGTCGACTTTTCCCGTCGCGGGTCATTATTGTCATCAAAACAATGCCGTGTGGTCGAACCGTTCTTTCAGTTCTTTAAATTGTAAAACAGTGACATCTCATGAACGCTGTGTCATGGTATGTATTTATTCAATGTAATGCCCCACAAGTCTGCAGGACCGTCAGTAAGATTTATAGTTCGTCGATCAAACCTATCTATTTTGTCGACAAGGCGGGCCTTTTTAATGGATGCCTACCAGCCTACAAAAACCCATTCTATTCGACATAATAATGAACCATTTTTCTATAGCGCATATCACAATCACAGAGTATCTCTATGCGCTTTGAGATGAAGCCAAAAGAGAAGTAAAAGTTAATAGAGATGTGAAGTAAATACAAAAGCAAAATCTAGTTGATACAGAAAGAAGTACTGAAGGCTATTTGCTTATTGCTTATTGCAATGTGTTTTTAACTTTGTCTTAAATAAATTCACTGTTTGAGCTTGTTTTATGGTGCCCGGAAAACTATTCCATATTCAGCTGCTGCTGCTGCAAAAGCTCTGGCCCCATAAAATTTAGTAAAATTCGAGGGACAAACTAAGAGAGACCTGGATTTAGAGCAGAGATTACGAACTGGATGATATTTTTTGATGAGTTCCCGGAGAATGTGAAAGTTGTTATTCCGTGAACTAATACACAAAGTGATACTTAACATAAACACAGAGCCGAAAATGAAACGGAACTTCTGTTTTGAGGAACAAGGAAATATTAACTCGGAGTGTGGTTAAGGTTTTTCTTCCATTGTTCAGAAGCTCATACTTGCAAAGTAGCCTTAGTAGAAGAATTCCCATGCGCAATTAGACAGAGAATGAACTCCTTCAGCATGGAATGTCGATTGATGCTGTTAGTTTGTATGTGTGTGGTAGGAACAACTTGTCAAGAAGGGGGAAAGTATCGACGCGCCAACAAAGGCAACACAACAAACACAAGGTATAATGTAGCAAAACGTTTAAAATAAGGGTTGCTTATCTTTTAGTTGAACCATTGTTTTTTGTGTGTTTGATAGGCCTAACGTGTAATATTCTTACGCAGTGCTTATTTGCTTATCGCTTTAGTGCGTAAGGGCCCCTGTTACTATGTTACTCTGTTCAGTTACTCAGTTATAGTGTTTTTCCCACCTGCATGTGTGCTTCATTGTCACTATGGAGACCGAGAACAAAACAGAATAAACGGTAACTGGGAAAATCTAAAGACCTAGGTGCCCCACAAGGAATTGTGTGTACAAAGTCTAAGGGAATACCTTCAGGGGCAATGGAAAGAACAAAAGATGACCCCACAATGATGCAAAAAGGGAATGTGTGCCCATGCAAGTGCTTATAAAATTATGTAATAACGTGCCTATTTACTATAGTGTGCTTATTATGTATACATGTGTCTACGTGCATACGTACCTGTGTGCCTATGTGCCTAAGGGACATCATTGTTCAACCTGGACCCCACAAGGGAAAACTTGGGAAAGGGGGAGTTTTAAACAGCAGTAGCAGTACCCCATAAACCGGATGTTCTTCAGCTATTGTTATTATCGACAATATAGGCTACCTTTGTATTTATTTCTCGAGCCCATCGCGTTAAGTGAGGCAGGTTATTTTGCCCTAGTAGTGGGCCTACGTATCCAGTCCATCGTCAGCTAATTGGAACATTTTGTAATCTTCAGCTAATTTTTATAATCGGTAATTAGAATACTGTTTTCTCTCGATCACATTCAGTGACCAGATTATTTTACGTTTGTTGTAGGCATATATATACCGATTCAGTCCAACATCACCCTTTTGTACCCTTCTGCAATATTCAGCTATTGTTATTATTGATGATTAGGTTACCTTTTTTTTTCTTCTGTCGTACCCCATTCGAGCAGTGAACCAGATTATTTTACTTCTGCAGGCCCTATAGGCAGTCGGCCTAAACTCATTTAGTCCACCATCATCATTTGTAGGCCTACCATTTTGCAATCTTCAGCTTTTGTTCATATCGATAATCAGGCTTCATTTTTTTCCCATCTCTCGTAAGCCCATCACATTCAGTGAACCGGATTATTTTATTCTTGCAGCAGGCCTTACTCGTTCAGTCCAACATCACCCTTTTGTATCTTTTTGCAATCTTCAGCTTTTCCTGAATATTATGATACTTATTTTTCTTTCTGTGGCAACCCATCCCATTCAGTGAATTGTATTTTTTTACGCCTGTAGAGGCCTACCGATTAAGTCCAACATCACCTTTCATATCTTGTTGCAATCTCCAGCTGTTGCCTATTGATGATAAGGCTACCTTTTTTCGTTGTGTCGTAACCTCTTTACAGTCAGTGAACCAGATTTTGTTACGCTTATATATATACCTACTCATTGTGCCAAAAATCACCATTTGTACCTTTTCACAATCTTCAGTTTTTTTGTAATAATAATTATTGATAATTAGGTTACCTGTTTGTCTTTTTTTCTTGTAACCCATCACACTTAGTAAACCGGATTTTGAAGTCACGTGTTCTTGGAGTCCGTCTCAAAAAGTGATCTGCTCCGACGGTAAGAATCTTGAACTATTGCTTTCCAAAAGTGCCTTGAAATCAATAAAAAAATGTACCATAAATATTGACATTATTTAATGTTGTGTGACTGTGTACTGTGAATTACGTGTGGCATACTGCTAAAGAGCACTATCCCTACTTTGTCTAAGTTGAAGATACATATTTTTTGAATGTTTTTTTTTTTTTTTTTTTTAATGCATTTTTGTAGTTCTTTTTGTATTATCTGTGATGTTTGTGTTCAACAGGCCTGGTTTTCACTCTTTCATTTACCAAAAGCGCTTTGAGACTTCATTGTAACTTTACGGTTTATAAAAACTGTTCATTATAATAATATTGAAGGCTAGCTCAATCGGTGTCACGAGATGTCTGTTTTGTTTTCACTTTTTTTTCGAACTTTAGTCGATTTTTGATCCTTGAGATCGAAACTAGTTTGGAAGCTCACTTCTCAAAAACTTCATAATTTTTAGCACAAATATTTAATGGGGAACTTTTCACCGAGACCATTTGTACCTGAGTTATCTGCGTACAATGTCGTTTTGATAAATTCAATTCAATTCAATTCGATTAAAAAAAATGTTCATCCTCAATATGAAAACAGGACTTGTACGACAATCGTTCTTGAACTTCACAAAAGTCAAAACAGGTGAATTTATGTTGAATTCATTTAAAATCCTATTTGGCTCAGTGGTTTCTTGACTGCCTTTTGCCTGTACTTGGACCCCCGGTTCGAATCCCGGAGTCGTGCCTTAAGTTTGTTTGTTTGTTAATTTGTTTGTCCAGATTATTTTGCAGACAAACACCAAGCTGGAAACAACCAATCTCTCTCATACAAACATTGGTTTAATGCGTTTGCACAATTCAGGAAATTGTGAGTCAATTACTAGACTAGACTACAACACTTAATCTACTCAATGCGAAATCAGCCGTTAGCTTTGGGGATTCGAATCTGCAAATGCGAACCATGCAGTCTAACCACTGGACCATTGTGACCAAACTTGCATGTGGATTGGGAATTGTTTCACCCAGACCCCGAGTACGGGGCAGGGTGTATAACCATTAACAGCATGGGCCCGTGAGGAAAGTATTTAGAATTTCTTCGTAAATGTATCACTGAGCTCGCAAATTATTGTCATTCTTTGAAGGTGACCCCGAAAGCCACTAGCACTGCAAATTGGGGGTTCCAGTGATTTCTTTTTCAGAAATATGAAAGGGCAGGTATTCTTTTGGTTTTGGAAGACCAAGACCAGATCTCAAATCTCACTTAAAGGGTATAATGTACTTTTTCCTAACAAAAAACACAATGTCCACAGATTTACATTAAACTTACACAGTTTGAAGATTATGATAGTAGAAAGCTTCCCTTGAAATTTTACTCACTGAGGTGCTGTGGTTTTTGAGAAATGAGTTGAAGTAATAATTTTCGTCTCAGTTTTAGAATGTAAAAACGTATTAACCAGTTATGCTATGGTTTTGGTATAATATCATAACTGGTTAAGGGGATTTTACATGCTAAAATAATTTTGGTCTCATGAGACCAAACTTATTTTGTGACTTGTTTTACTTATTTCTCAAAAACTACACAACCTTAGTTAGTAATATTTGAAGGGAAGCTTTCCACTATCATTATCTTCAAACCCTGTTAGTTTAATGTAAATCTGAGGACATTTTGAAAAAGTACCCGAATCCGTTAAGGTTATGCCTACAATAACCCTGCCTGCACCATTTAATGTGTCCTTTTAATGATCACATTACATTTAAACGTACGTGCGGCGGATAACGAGTTTCCATCAGCTTTGTAACTGTATTATTTGTGTCCCCCCCCGAGAAAAAAAATAAATAAATAAAACAATAGTTAGCGGGTTGACCGTTCGACACCATGACAGAGTCCTTTTTTAAGGCTAAATGACAACACAACAAACATAAACAATACTGAAATATTTGTTTGTGAAAACTATATAATAATTTCAGTAAATTTATATACGACTTAAAGACACTAGACACCTTCGGTAATTGTCATAGACCAGTCTTCTCACTTAAGGTATCTCAACATAGTATGGCCAAAATAACAAACCTGTGAAAATTTGAACTCAATTGGTCGTCGAAGTTGCGAGGTAATAATGTAAGAAAAAAAAACACCCTTATGTGTGCTTTCAGATGTTTAAATTCGAGACCTCAAAATCAAATTCTGAGGTCTCGAAATCAAATTCAAATATTTCAGTGAGAAACAACTTCTTTCTCGAAAACGACAGTACTTTTAGAAGGAGTCGTTTCTCACATTGTTTTATACTATCAACATCCCTCGATTGATCGGTAACAAGATGTTTTCATGCTAAAATCATTTTGAGCAATTGCCAATATTATCCTGTGTCTATTATTTTTTTTTTTAATTTTTTTTTTTTTTTTTTTTCCAAAGAGAATTCAAACAGACACCGCAAGAAATGACGCCGTCCAGTGAGGATTCAGGTAAGGAAGTGAGATAGTCTGTCGATCGACGTAAATTTTCTTGTCACACGAGGCATTAGCTTTGAGGCAAATAACATGCAGTGTATGCTACCGGGCCATGTTTGGCAGCACACGAGTCATTTTCAAACAATACGAACCTCAAGAAAAATACATGAGCAGACAAATTTGACTGCCTTTTCTGCTTGGAGATTGCCTAGGACTGGTTGGTTGTAAATTGTCTTGTGTGACATGGGCCGTACGCTCTGTAATATCACATGAGGACATTGGCACCCAAAATGGCGCAACCAAAATTTACGTCAGGGTAATTGGTCCAATAGGCGCGGCCTTAAATGTTTTGGTTGAGAAATTAAAAAAAAACTTACGACTAAGCATGGCTCTTGACTGGGAATACATCTTCATTTTCAAACACACCCAGGTTTTTTTGAGGAAGTAAATCATAATTGCCTTAATACGGGATTGGCGTCATTAAAAATTCGTTTCGTTTTTTGCAGTTAACTTTCTAAACTGGTTTATATGTGAACAAGCTACCCTTTATTTATATAATTGGTTTGTGGTAACACCATGTGTATATCTACTTGCCAGGTAGAGTTATTTTAGAGAAATGTCTCCGCAGTTAGTATTATAGCAAGACAGTTTCCAAACAACAAACTTAACCTGGCAAGTAGATACACAATGGTGTTACCGCAAACCAAATGTATGATGATACCTCACCATGCAATGCCTCCAATTAATCATTTATTGACCCTTTTTTTATCACCATGTGTCCAACCAGATTGTACCCAAATGTGCAGTGAGAAGTCCGCATGTCAAATACGAGTACCTCAGTGTAATGACGATACCGATGACGATGGGTAAGTGTAGCGTAATGGCATGTCGTGGCAGAGCAATTAAGAGCACCACAGACTCAAGATCTGGTTCAATATTCTTAAGCTGCTTGTTAAGAACGCAAAACTAGCTAAACTCAACATGATTATGTTATTAAGATAGTAATTCACATTCTGATTCCGATTCTACTGCTTACATGTAGATTCGAAATATTAATATAAAAAAAAAAATAGAACCAAATAACAAATCATTGTTGACACGAGCGGTTTTTTGTTTTTTTTGCAGAAGCGGAATTGTTACCTCCCCCGAAAACGGAAACCCATCAACTGGTGCGTTAACGACCTCCAAAGCTACCACAACTACAGGTAAATATATGCTGACTTTACATAGCACTTTATTTCCTCAAACTGTAATGATACTGAACTGTATTAGGAAAGTTAATCTGTATGTTGCGAAAATCTTAATTTTAAGCTTATGCCTCTTTTAATTTTGTTACCCATGCAATACGTCATCTATATTCAAAGAATAAAAAAAACCCTCCTTTAGCTTAAGTTTGTAAAACTTATTCTAACCATACCTTATCTTGATTCAAAGCGACTAAATAAATCTTTAGCGAAGGTTTCTAAAGCTTTATCCATGACATAACTAATAACTTTGACTCAGAGTAAACCGACCTTTCGTTAAAGGCAGTGGACACTATTGGTAATTACTCAAAATAATTATTAGCACAAAACCTTACTTGGTAACGAGTAATGGGGAGGTTGATAGTATAAAACATTGTGAGAAACGGCTCCCTCTGAAGTGACGTAGTTTTCGAGAAAGAAGTAATTTTCATCGAATTTGATTTCAAGACCTCGGATTTAGAATTTGAGGTCTCGAAATCAAGCATCTGTCAGCGCACAACTCCGTGTTACAAGGGTGTTTTTCTTTCATTATTATCTCCCATCTTTGATGACCGATTGAGCTCAAATTTCCACAGGTTTGTTATTTTATGCATATGTTGAGATACACCAAGTGAGAAGACTGGTCTTTGACAATTACCAATAGTGTCTAGTGTCTTTAAACGTATTTAAATCTGTGTTCAACCTATACCTTATCGTGTTTCAAAGACAGTAAACCAACCTTTAGCATCAGTTACGAATGTCCACGGATTAGATTTGTGTCCGAGTCAACAGGGACTTCAAATGAGACAGTGGATCAAAACCAGCGGACAAACAACCTTGCCCTGGTCACTCCAAAAACTTAAATGATCTCACAAAAGCTTAAAGGGAAGGTGCCAGTCTTCTCACTTGGCGTATAAAAACATAAGCATAAAATAACAAGCCTGTGACAATTTTGTCATCGAAGTTGCGAGAAAAATGATGAGAGAAAACACACCCTTGTTTGACGTATTTATGTGCTTTCAGATAGGAATAAAAGACTTCTGGCTATACTAGAAGTCTTTTATTATTTTAGTGAGAAATTATCTCTTTCTCAAAATCTATGATGCTTCAGAGGGAGCCGTTTCCCACAATGTTTTATACCATAAACAGCTCTCCAATGGCTCGTTTTTACCAATTCAGTTTTTAAGTTAATATTTGTTTTGAGTAATTACCAAACGTGTAACTTCCCTTTAATAGCCATTTGCTAATTGCCAGTATAACGAACTATGGGTTAATCATTTTCTTTAACAATGTATATAGATACAAATGGGTCACATAATGGGCAACCACGGTTGATCGGCATCGGGATTGGCATTGTCATCCTTGTATTGCTCACAATTGCCATTCTCGTCGTCTTGTGCCAAGGTCAGCGGCGAGAGAGATCACACGTTCACGGGTAAGTTTATCATGTCTTTACATTGAAAACACAAAGTTCTCTGGAAGAAAAGGGGTGTGGGTGAAAAGAACGATTTGTCCTTCTTACGAGCGAAGCAAAATGTAACATTAAATGTACAATAAGCTAGGCTGTATGAGTGTGCACAAAAAGTGTCGCTATGCAAAAAATGCTTGACGAAATCGTTCCCGGTATCAGCCATGTGAACTTACCAGTACGTCTATGCTGGGTGCATGAGAGTCGCAAGAAATGGTTGTTATGACCAAGTTGCCGTAGTTGCCGTAGATGCCGATTTCAAAAAGCAAGAAAGTTCGAGACAAAATTTTCAGTATTACCAAAATGATTTGTATTTTGGCCTCATACTTTTTTCTTATAATATAACTTTAGTTTTTTTCATTTTAGTGTTAACTGGGACGACCCGGGTTACATGGGAGTTGAGGTTAAAGGACGACCCCTGCAGCGCCAAGGTGATGTCACAGATCATGTCCGAACAGGTAATTTCCATATATAAGCATCCAATACTGATGGGTAGAGGTTGGATAAACTGCAGACGCAAGTCCTTGGCACTGTGTGACCCCAATTCCCACTGTTTAGAAGATTGGACAATTTTGGTGCTGTCAAATTCAGTGACACCCCAACATACACTGTTGTCTTGAGATTCACACAACATAGTAAAATAATGTTAACAAGTTTTATGGGTAGGGTCTATACGTCTAGGTATGACGAACATAAAGAGGTCCAGAAGAACCGGTTGATAATGTGTGTCAGTAAATGGATTTTTGGGAGAGACCGCGAGGATGTCCTTTCAGATCCTCTCTTTGTAGGGGAAAAAAGTCGTTAGACACACAGGCCACTTCAAGGTGTAGGCTACACATCAAATATTTTCCCAGAGGCCGTTGCCACCAACCCATAGGCTGAAACAGCATTACCTTCTTCACAGTCCATAGGGATGTAGGCTTAGGTGTCATCCATTAGTAAGAAGCCGGTCTGGTACAGCAGAAAGCAACACTGATCGTTAATGTTTTGGCTTAAAGGCACTGAACACTTTTGGTAATTACACAAAATAATTGTTGCACAAAGTAACGAGCAATTGAGAGCTGTTGATAAAACACTGTGAGAAACGGCTCCCCCTGAAGTGACGTAGTTTTTAAAAAGGTAGTAATATCTCACTAAAACATTTGAATTAAATTCGAGACCTCAGCTGAGGTCTCGAATTCAGGCATCTGAAAGCACACACAACCTGTGCGAAAAGGGTGTTTTCCCCACGATTCCCTCGCAACTTCGACGACCAATTGAGCTCAAATGTTAACATGTTTGTTATTTTATTCATTATGTTGTTGAGATACACCACGTGAGAAGACTGGTCTTTGACCATTACCAAAGGTGTGCGCATTTAGGACACAAGTGTCACGACATGGAATCGAACCCACACTAAGATTCTCTGCACTACCTTTTCCCGTTTTTCAGAACATGGTTTTAACAATCAGACGTACGAGGATGAGATTGCAGTGGGGATTCGCGGAGGGAGCAACCGTACCATCACTCCTGTGGTGCCCCCTGTACCTGCCTCTCCCGATGGGGTACCTTTAACGCCAGAGGGCTACGTGGACTACAACCCAAAGTCTGGGGAGACTTCACGCACGGCCAGCAGCGGCGGACTGAAGTACAAAGAGCGCCCGTTACCGGTACCTGGCTCCCATGAAGTAACATACGAGGATATCAAAGACCTGGTCCCTACAGGACTTGGTAGTTCCTCAGCTCAGTTGAAAACCTCCTCAATACCCTCGGGTCATAATACTCCGGTCCAAATATCTGTCGACCGAAGTAGATCAACAGGATACGTGGATGTAGACTGTCCAGACCCTGTGTTTGTCGACCGAAGTAGATCAACAGGATACGTGGATGTAGACTGTCCAGACCCTGTGTTTGAAGCTACTCTTGGTTCGGACGGAAAGGACCCATGCTCAGTTGCCGAAACTACACCCAACGAGAAAATAACTGTTGATCGAAGTAAATCGACAGGATATGTGGATGTCGACTATCCAGATCCTGTGTTTGCCACTACTCATGGCTCGGACGACACATGCTCAGTCAGCAAAATCACATCCACCGAGAAAGCATCTGTCGACCGAAGTAGATCGACAGGATATGTGGATTTTGACAGTCCAGACCCAGTGTTCGAAACTACTCGTAGCTCAGACGGGAATGAGCCATGCCCAGTTGCCGAAACCACACCCACTGAGAAAGCATTTGTCGACCGAAGAAGATCGACAGGATATGTGGATTTCGACACTCCAGACCCAGTTTTTGAAACTACTCGTAGCTCAGACGGGAATGAGCCATGCTCTGTCAATGAAACCACACCAGACGAGAAGTGTGATGGTCACGTGACCGAAGCAACACCCATTTACTTTAATATCTTGGAGCAGCCTCCCATTGAACCTGAGTTTATAACTGACTCTGAAAAGCCCGCACAGCACAGTGATGGTGCCCCGGGTCGTGATGGCCCCGGGGATCCGTTTGAGGTTGGTACCGAAGCTGATGTGATGTCACATGATGGTGAAACAGCGCCCTCACCCGGGGCCGGGTTGACCGAGCCACTGCAGATGGGGAAAAGACAGACTAGGTCCATGACGTCACCATACAGCAAGTTGGACCGGGGTCCCCTATGGCGAAAAGTTACTAAATAAAGCTTATTTTGTTGTTGTCGTCGTCGTCGTCGTCGTCGTCGTCGTCGTCGTCGTCGTCGTCGTCGTCGTCGTCGTCGTCGTCGTCGTCATTAAAACACTTTTTGGGGGGTCTTCGAGATATGGTCTGCGGTAAAAAAGTATCGGTGTGCCCTAAAACATTCAAAATCGCAAACTGAAAGACATTTTCGATAACAACAACATGCCTAAAAATCAAAAGTTTCAGGGAGGTTCTGAAAATATTCACTCCAGTTCTCAAGGTAGGCTAATATGCGTACGCGATGTTTTCAATTCCACCTCCTGGAAATGATTGTAGTTATAGGGTGCCTGTCTGTTTTAATAAATCAGATCGTTGCTACCAGGAAGTGAATATAAGTTTGTGGGTAGGCTGCTTTACACTCACAGGCGTGGTATAGAGCTGACCAAGTGGTCGCAGATATCGGCTTATACTATAACAACAGCTCTAAATTGCTCGTTACCGAAAAAAGATTTTTATGCTAACGATTACTTGTTACTGAGTGTATTAACAATAGTACCCATACGGTGCCTTCAAGGCAGATGATGGTTTTACAAAAATAACAGGTTTTTTTGTACAATACAAAGCATGATGTACAATTTGTACAATTTGATGTCGAACCAAATAAATAGTATAAAACAGAGAACACGACTAACATAATTTTAGCAATGTTAAGTCGTTCATCTTTACAGACAATGATTAGTCATTTTCTGGGCGCATTTTAAACCTCTTTGCTGTTTATAAACAAGCCGCGCTGGTTGGCATGGACGGCCGATGGTTAATAAGTAAAACATTAAACAATTTTTCTCTCTTGGTGTATCTCAACATATGCACAAAAAACAAACCTGTGACAATTTGAATTCACTTGGGCGTCGAAGTTGCGAGATAACAATGAAAAAAAGAAAAAAAAACAAAAAAAAAAACACCCTTGTCACACTAAGTTATGTGCTTTCAGGTGCTTGATTTTGGAACCTCAAAATTCTAATTCTTAGGTCTCGAAATCAAATTCAAATATTCTTGTGGGAAATTTCTTCTTTCTCGAAAACAACGCCACTTCAGAGGCAGCCGTTTCTCACAGTGTTTTGTACTAGCAACAGCTCTCCATTGGTTGTCACCAAGTAACAATTATTTTGAGTAATTGAGTAATATTGTTTTCGGTGCCTTTAACAAACTTTCAAATAAGTAAAATATTTATCAATCTGTTTTGGTTTTGCATTTATGGCTTTCTACGTTTTCCAACATCGGTTGGCAAAAACTCAGGGCGGTGACGTTGCAATACACCAGAAAGGTTTATTTGTAAACCAAATACCATAATGATTGGTCGGTGAACCACATTGTCACGTCAGGTAGCAAAAATAGAACCGCTTGACGCAGCTTCATCGGAAAACCTACGGAAGCGTTTATACGGATGGACGTTCAGTAAGCAGAAACAGTCATAGCTAGAACTAAATATATCTCATCTTCATATTATTGTGAATAAGAAAGAATCAATACAGTCATGTTTATGAATTGTTTTTTTATTTAATGCCAGTCATGACGAGCTTTATGATTATAACATAAACTTTAATCGATCTCTCTTTCTCTCACTCATTTGCTGTTATCTTGAAGTGTTTATACGGCAGCTATGCCTCACTATGGTGTCCTATACATGTTGGCACCATAAAATGGTTTACACCCAAGTGTGATTGGGGTACTATTTGTAACACAAAACACAATTCCACAGATTTATTGAAGATAATGATGATAGGAAGCTTAAAAAATACTTGATGAGGTGCTGTAATTTTTTTAGAAATGGGTCAAACAATGTCACTCATTTCTCAAAAACTACAGCACCCCAGCAAATAATATTTGAAGGGAAGCTGTCTACCATCATTATCTTCAAAATGTGTTAGTTTGATGTAAATCTGTGGACATTTTGTTTTGTGTCCTACAAAAAGTACTCAGACCCTTTAAAACAAATGATGCTTTATGCTTAAAAAAAATTGTGATTTCTGCTACAAGTATACTGTTCAAATTCTCCTTATACAAATTTGTTTTTACAGTCTTTGAGGCTGTCAATGTGAAATAAATGTCGTATTGAAAGTCCCTCGTCCGTACAAATATAATTGTATCTATTTTTGATAACTTACTTTGAACAGACAAAGACCTTAAAACTCGTTTTAAAATGACCCTTGGCCAAAGCTCAGTGGGGTCGACATATAATATACCGGAAACAATGGGGGGGGGGGGTACATGTTTTAAGAGCTGCGACAACGCCATGAACCACATCGACGTCTTCGTTCTTCGGACACAAGTCTTCTTCAAGTGCCCCTCTCTCATCACTTTTTTTCTGGTCTGGTCCTTCACTATAGAACTCACATCCCATCAAACTAAGAAAGGAGACTTCACACCAAACTTTCAAGAGTTATCTCAAAACCCCATCTCTTGATATTTAGCTGTTTCATCTTCTATTCTGTTTATTTGTTTATTAGTTCCAACATGTCAGCTTTTAGTAAGGTTTCTGCGCCAGGAGTGTCACCTTGTGATCGGCATGGCGCATTCTCTAATACTTAGACGAGCCGTGCATGCATAGGGTTAGGGTTGGGACAAGCAAGTGCTTCGATTTTTTCTTGTGATGGGTCATAAAGCCATTTTTATAATAGATTCTGAAAGAGAGAAAGTGCCATTTTGTGCGTAGATTTGAACAAGTTAATGTTTAAATTTTAAACAGTTGCTGCGTCTTATGTATGGTTAGGGTTATACCCTAAACAACCTACGTCACCGTGGTCACGTGGTTATACTGCGCGACGTGCAAGCCCAAGGTTGTGGGTTCGAACCGATTTCCGAAAAACGTGATCTTGTTTAAAATAAATTTATTTCCTCATTTCCTCATGGGTTTGTTGCTGAAGGTCGAGCAAACCAAATGTCAAAAATACAGTACAGTTTCCTTTTATTTTAAAGGGTTGGTACATCAAGTCGTGCATAGAAGTCCACCGACATTAACACTATACTTGGTTCAAGTCCCGTTCTCATGTGAGAGGTCCCTAAGCATATCGCGCCAACTAGTAAACATAATAATAATAATGGACAGTTTTACGGCGTCATTAACACCGTAAATAGTGCATTATTACACCGTCAATTAGGGCTTAATGACGTCGCAATTTATACTTACATGTTGAAAAAGTGTTTTGTTGGCGGAATAATCAGCCATCAGCATAGAAAGAGATGATTAGATATAAACTGCTCTTAACACAATATAACGTACGTATTATATCCGTTTGAACATGGATGGATCACAAACTTGTTGAATTTAACAGTAATGCTTCCGTGTCAACCGGAGTCTACTAGGGTTACTTATTCAGTTGCAGGCATTATGTTTTGCTTTCGGTTTATATGTAGAGTAGAAAAAGAAAAACAAGAAACAAAAAATGTGTAACTTCCTTTAAGTGAGATGAAATCATTGTCATGTTTCCATAACTGGTATTCAATCCTGTTACGATTTTCGGCAGTGATTTTCGGCAGCACATTCTTTGGAAGGACATTGATTGTTCGGAGTTCAGCCGTTGCGCATTGTGTTTACATGACGCTGTTTAACATTAACAGCAGTTTGACACACAAGATGGGAATGTTTTTATGTGGGATCCGTTGTGTTTTGAACTTCAAGTCGTTATCTTGGATACTAGTCTTACCAGCCATTTCATCAGGCTTGAAGGCCCATTCAGTATCAGGCAATCAGGCCATACAGCAAAGGCAACAAAGACAAAGCCGTGTTGGTGATGACCCGTGGGTTGCGCAGGCACTGAATAGTTTCTGCCCTTGGTAAGTCTGAAGAACTGGTCCTCGAGTATTATAAAGAAATGTTTTTTATAAATTGTTGTTTAGTATGAACAGTTACTCGTAACTAAGGGAACGCAAGAGTTTGCGATGGAGTCTTAATCGGCTGTTTAAAACATGCAGGGTCATGGTCGTGTAATAAAGGCCCAAGTCACTCTTTTATTCCCACTCATAACTGACATTTTGTTAAAAAAACATAAACAATGGGAAAATATGTCCAGTGGGTGAATACCGACCAAATGCGCAACAACAATCCTCCGTTCTATTTGGTTTTAATTATTGTTAACATAAAAACTGTGTGCATTCGAAACATTCCCCCCTCGTTTACTACACTCATATTGATCTATCCTTTAGCTAATTCTTCATTTTTAATTTGAATCTTTGTTGCGTGGATTGCACCTTCAGGGCTGAATGTCGCGGCTGGATTGGTTGCACGCGGAATCTACTGCAGTGTACCACCACACCGGCAAACTTCAGAGGTAAGTTGACACTTTTGGGATAAAAGATTATACAATATTCTACATTGAAATGCCAATATTTCTCCAGAAATCGTTAAAGTATCCCTTAAACCCTATTAAGGACAACAATGACATCATAACGACGACGACAGCGACAGCGACAGCATTTAGCCCTGAAGGTGACAATCCACACAACAAAGAGTCAACTTAAAGATGTAGAAACAGCGACAGCGACAGCGACAGCGTCGACGACGACGACGACGAAAACGACAACAATAAGAACAACAACAACATCACTAACAATAACAGCAAATAACATAATCGATAATTACGAAAAACTCAGAAGTGTACAAAAATATAAAAATCACATTAAAATGGTAAACGAACAGGTTATAAACAAGCTTCATAACATTCCCGTCAAAAACAACTTCGCTCAAATACCTGTATAATAGTGACTACTATTAAACCTACTACCATTTTGTTTCATTTAGACGTTGTTTTAAATAGTTGACAATGCAAAAGAACTGTTGAGATGGTGTGCCTTTGGATTATTACAAAACATTTATGTAGTTTAAAAAGTGTATTAATATCAGAATGTGGGATTATCTAAGAAACGCATAATTTGTATAATATTCCAGAAAGCCACAAACTGTGTTTAATTTATATAACGATATAGTGCGCGAGGCTCGTGACGTACCACCTAGACAACTATGGAATATTATTATGAGTATTGATCCAGTAACCGCGAACCGTGTTTATTTTACATAACGTAGTGCTTCAGGCTCGTGATGTATCACAACAACGTCGTATGGACCTCGGTACCTGTTATGGATATTCACCACCTGGCGACCGAGCACCCGACCACTGGTGTAAAGAGGGCCCGAAGAAGGGGCAGTGTGCCTGCTTCAACATGGAGAGCCTCATATTACGTATTGGATATAGAGAGGAGGGGGAAAAGCACCCTCAATACGATGCTCCCATTGGAGATTTATGTGAAAATAGAATTACCAGGTGAGTGGTTTTCTTTCTAAAATGAAGATTATTTATCTATGAGTACTCTTGGTAATTTCATGTAAAGTATGCATTCATTAAGAGCGCCAAACGAGTGGGGACGAAGAAAAGAGAAATGACATTAATTTGCTTGACTTTGAGCCTGTATATACAAAAGACAACTGCTCGAATAATTCCTGTCATTCTCATAATATTACTATGGTCTATGTTCTCCACAGCCGTTGTACTACAACACCACCAACAACATCTACAAAATCAACTGGAGGAGGACCGACGACTAGTGGTGAGTACAGTTTATGTGTCTCCCCTTTTTCCATGTGTCCCTGCCCCCTTCTTTTTCTGAATCACTGATTTGTTATCACTTCTTGTCATCACGGCATCTTAAAAAGACGTGAGCTTTGCTGAATTTCAGTTAACATCTCTTCAATTAATTAGGAAATCGAGTCATATGACTTTAAATAGATTTTAGTTGTGTAAAAAAAAACAATTAATTCGAATACCCTTATCAAGTGCTTTTTTGAAAGATTCGCGAAAAGCTCCGTTACGTAATCACTCATGTTACGTGATAGTTGTATAGCCGCTTTATTGCAGCATGTAGGTATAAACAAAGAAAACTACCAGACATGACTTGAACGCATTGTCATTTTTGACGTGCGCCGTCACCGGCAGAAGTGTTATTAGTTTCTTAAAATCTTGAGGTTTGGCCTGTCTTCTTAATTGATAGTTACGACAAACTCAGAAGTGTAAATGGTAAACAAACAAGTTATAAACATGATTAAATAGCATCCCCGTCAAATTTGCTCAAGTGGCTGTTTAAAGGCTTTGGGTACTCTTTGTGACACAAAACACAAGGTCCACAGATTTACAATAAACTTACACGGTTTGAAGATAATGGTGGTAAAAATGAGTAAAACAAGTCGCTACAAAAAAAAATCGTCTAGTGGTAGTCACTCAAAATAACTGTTATCATAAAAGTATGTGGACCGTACATAACACTTTTCTGGGAAAAGAAGACGATTAGAGCATACTGACCGAAACGTCGAGTTTAAACCAACTGTTCTTTTCAGAACCACCCCAACTCATTAGAGATTATCTGTACACGGTGTTACCGCAAACCTTCGTTATATTTTTTATATAAACAAAAAAATTGTGTGTTCCCGCAGCTTCGTCGCCAGCTACACCCACCACGACACCCGAACCCGCTGTACTAACGTCTTCACAAACGACCTCGCGGTTATTGTCACAAGCAATCACCGTTGTCCCACCACCAAACGAGGGACCAACCTACATTGACCATTGGTACATTTGGCCTCCCCTTGTGGTTGCGATGACTGCGTTGGCATCATGCCTCTTGGTGGCGCTACATCGACGGAGATGCAACGTCACCAGGACGACTTTGACGAGAGTGACGACAACAAGACAAAATGAGTACGTTATGATGCTCTTTTAGAATAAGTCGTTATGATTACAATTAGTATTTGATACTATTATGCGGTGATATGAGAACAGAAGCCTCCATTGTTTGACTAAAATTATTTTATCCCCTCTCGATTAAAAAGTCCGGTTAACCTTTTTTGGAAATTGCCACAGTATGTTTTTAATCATCACTTGGTGCATCCCAACACATGCATACATAACGCATCTTTGAAACAAAATTGTCATTTAAGTGTTAAGAAAACTTGGAAAGAAAAAAAATACCATGAATTTATAGAATTCGGTGCTGCAGATGCCTGAAGCTTTCTCACAATTGGTATTATTCAATTTAGTGTGTGTGTGAAAAATCACCTTTCTGTCTAAAAAAATGTATGCAACTTTAAAGGAGTCGTTTTTAACAGTGTATCATAATAGATCTCGCCAGTGCTGTCTACCAAGTACGTTTTCATGATTATTAACTTGTCGAGTAATAACCACAAGTACACACTACTAACGTGTTTTGGTTTATTTTATATATTGTGGACAGTGTTGAAATGGATGAAGATCGTTATCTAGCTGTGAGCCGACTCACGAAGAAAGTCAGTACAACCCATGATAATGATAATGCCCAGTCAGACAAGAGTGTGGCGGTATACCAGGAACTCGAGACCACCGATCCCGGGGGATACGCCGAACTTCGGCCGTACCAAGAACTGAAAATCAGCAGTGGAAGATCTGCTGAACCTCTGCAGTACGAAGAACCGACGATCAGTAGTGGATCTGCCGACATTTTGCTGTACGAAGAACCGAAGATCAGTAGTGGAGGATCTGCCGACATTCTGCAGTACGAAGAACCGAAGATCAGTAGTGGATCTGTCGACGTTCTGCAGTACGAAGAACCGAAGATAAGTCGTAGAGGATCTGCCGACATTCTGCAGTACGAGGAACCGAAGATGCGCGACAGAGGGTCTGACGACATTCTGCAGTTGGAGCATCCGATTTGGGAACCCATCCGAAGCTATGACCACGCTGAACCATATGCACAGATGGAGTGCTCTGGGTTGACCCCCAAAAAGGTGAATTCGCAAACGATACTTTATACTCCATCACACCGATCTCGTTCTCACTACGTTTTGAAAAATGTAGGCTTGTTGCGGGACGATAGTAATGTGCGCGACGAGGAGGGAGTGAGCGGGGATTGCGACAGTTGAGTGATAGTATAGTATGAATAACAACGTCTTGCAACAGGACTACATTTTTCCCAGAACGTAGTGAGAATGGAGGTGTTAGATTCATTTAATTAAATAAGCATTATATTTTTAATTCATAATTATCGATTATATTACAAACAGCTCTTTTCACAGACTTCAACGCCATGGTTTGCGAAAATGACTTATAATCAAGCAATTCAGTGCACACTAAAACGTGTGCTTGTATCAAAGATGATGCCTCCATACTCGCTGCCTTTTTAAAAAGCTTTTTTTATTGGTTACTTGTTTGTACTGTTTTCATGGAGAATGGAAATAAATGTGAGTTTGAACTGAACAAAAAGGTTAGGGTCTTAGGTTGGCACTAGTAAGTCCAAAAGTTGTTGACCTGAAAAGCTTTCATGAGAAGTACTGCAACTACAAATAGCATAAACCAATTTGATAACTAATTTCTTTCGAATTAATATTGTTATGAGACCTTTTTTCACCCATAAATATCTGAATCCTTCCACATGGACTAACCAAAACTGACATTTACTTTTAACACACACAGAATGTCAACCTAAAGATGATGGGGGAAAGCAACGGGCAACCTAGCCTGAACATCTGACGTTACACTTCGAAGCTCGTGACTTACGCTAGACACCAGCCTTGATCTGTACAAGTGTATCTTTGACCTCTCAGCGGAGGTTTACAGTCAAATCATAATTACATGCTATATGCAACAAACAATCGAACATCATTATACAACCATTATGCACACCGCATGCTGACGACCAAAAGTGCAGCTGACAAACACCACCTCGAACCAATGAAAACAAATGGAAAGCTTACGTCACTGGACGTTTATCCAATGAAATCATTGTATCAAATTAAATCATTTGACCCGTAACATCCGTGCCCGTATTTATCCTAAAGACAGGGGACCAGTCTGAGACAGCGCTTGTATTGAGAGTCAATGGTCTTCGGGACCTGGGGTGCCCAACGAATTATGAACGAGATTGTAATAATGTATATTTGGTTTGCGGTAACACCATATGTGTATCTACTTGCCAGGTAGGGTTGTTCTTAGAGAACTGTCTTGCTTTATTCTACTTCCGCGGAGTAGATAATCGGAGGTTCGGGAGACTTCGGAGGTTCGAGAGATTGTAATAATGAGTGTAGACTAGGAACAAATATGAGCTCATGTAAGTTTATAATTGCGGTAATTAGCTCCAAATGCAGCAAGCAGGTATTACATGTATTTGTGGCTCATTGGAAACTATGCGACTAATCGCTTGTACAATATTTCACATAATTTGATTGGTGACTGGTTTTAGGTACAATGTTTGATGCATATCTCAACACAAATTTACTCAAAACAAATATTATTTGAAAATAAATGTTGTGAATGTTAATTAATTAAAAAAAAAAAATCAAAATTTACCACAACAACAACAACCAACCAGTGTCCGCCTGTAATAGTAAATAAGGATTTATGTACACAGATGATTTAGAGAATAAAGTGGGTTTCGTTTATGACGTAAAGAGTAGATACCTTAATGTTATTGTATTGTCTCTAGCACCACTTCTTATCTTTTAAAAGTATACTACTTAATCAATTTTAAGGGGAGAGTGGTAAAGATTTAGTTATTTCCCCATTTCTATTAATTATCAGTACTTTTAGTTTTATTATTATCTGTAATAATTATTACTTCTTTTTTTTGGGTGGGGGGGGGGGGGGCTGGGCTTCTGCATTGATTGTCGTCCATGATCATTTTTCGGGTAAAATTTCGATAATGATATTCTGTGCTAAAAATTAAAATGGAGTCTTTTGTTATTGTGACATACTGAAATCGCTCCGATTGTTTTTCTTTCTTTTAAACTTTGGTGTAAACTAAACAAAAAACACGACATTGACCTTTATCACGCTGTCACCATCTTTGTCATGTTCCCTGTTTTCGATAGAAGTAACGAATGCTAACATTCATTGCGCAAACATGGCACCAGACTATTATTTCGTCCAGCGTCAGTTTGGTTACAATTGTTTGGAATGGAGTAAAATCAAGATGCGGCCACACTGTGTTAAAGGTCTACACTGGCGGTCTCCATACCTATATTTTGTTCTGGGCCTCAAAGTTCGGAGTCACCAACCGTACACTACTGTTTTACCAGACCTCAAATCAGCACTCAAAACGTTGAACTGGATACCTGACCTAACCGGACCTGGCTTGTATGGAATCCGGACAACAGTAGAACCTGACTATTTTGTGCATGTAAAGTACTGTCGTCTGCGCTGTTTTAAATGTGATTTTTTTTTTAGGGACAAGGACTCAAACTTAGCCTTAGTATCCATCATTTTCGAAATCAGCACCCCCAATTTAGGTAATTTAGATATGTTACCAACTTTGACACAAAAATTCCGCTCACCTTCTTAATTAGAGCCCTCAGGTCTAGACTATTTCTGTAGCCAGGGATCACAACCAAAGATAATAGAGCGCCCTTTAATAATTTGCTCACAACCAACTTGCAATAAAAATTACCGAGACAGTTTCCCCTGTGACTTGATACCCCACCCTCGCATACTTTGAGGAAAAAAAAAACATTTTATGTACCAAAGCGTTGAAACAGCACACAGCGTTGTTTTTATTCTGTCAGGTGTTCTCATGCATCTGGCGCATTCCCCGCATTCTTTACCCAAGACTTTGGTAAAACTTTTATGCAAATCTCCTTGTTATGCAAATGAGTTTTTATTTTTTGCAACGCGCTATTTTCGACAACAACAGGTAGGGATCAAACACGTGAGCAGCGCTGTTCAGTTTATCGTCTGCTCAAACAACACACGTCCATTGTGTCACTACACATTCTAGGAAACATTCAACAGTTTATATCAAGCTTTAGTGAAGAAATTCACACGAATACGGCGCCAGCTAGTTTGGCTCAGAGTGAGTATTAATGGTCGACACTCTGTTCACTGCGTGGGACCATATAGCTCTAAAATAGAGGCCTAGCTTTCTCTCCGAGGCATCTGTAGAAACTACCAGCTCACGGGGGCACAGCTGGGTGCAAAACGCATCCCATGGGGGACCAGAGCTGCTACACAAGGCTCATGGGGGCCAGAGCTTCTATTGCCCGGTCACCGTGGATGGCGGGCCACTGCCGCTGCGTGTATATCCAAGAGGGAATGGAATGTGTGATCGCTACAAAGAACTTTACTGGCCTGGAAGGTAAACACCCAATTATTGCGATGTCCGTTGTCATGATTAAACCATGTTTGTTTAATTATTTAAGGAACATCACACTCAGAATTGGCATTTGCCAACAATCACTTGATAATTTATGTTAATATACCACAAAGAACTGAAACACTCGTAGAAGTTTTAGATCGATCGAGAAAGTAGTAAAAACTGGTTTTAAAATACATTTTGCATGACATTAATAAATAAAAAAATAAAAAATAAAAAAAACACTCACTGAGCGATAAGCTCCAAACGGGAAGTTAATTGTATTCATTTCTCAACTATGACATTTCAGACAGAAATATTTCATGGGATATTTTCTACTATCTTCATCATTAGACCGTGTAAGTTTAATGTAAGTCTGTGATCTTCAAGATTTGTTTGTACCAATTGTATCTTTAACTGTACACGATATCGTAAAGTTAACGTTAACGCGACAGCTGAGTGAAATTTTAATACAATTCAAAAAAAGCTAAAACTTGCTTCATTTCTCTTCTCAATAAAAAACAAACGAACTACTGAATATTTAAGGCAGTGGACACTATTGGTAATTACTCAAAATATTTATTAGCATAACACCTTTCTTGGTGACGAGTAATGGGGAGAGGTTGATGGTATAAAACATTGTGAGAAACGGCTTCTTCTGAAGTGCCATAGTTTTTTAGAAAGAAGTAATTTTCCACGAATTTGATTTTGAGACCTCAGGTTTAGAACTTGAGGTCTTGAAATCAACCATCTAAACGCACACAACTTCGTGTGACAAGGGTGTTTTTTTCTTTCATTATTATCTCGCAAGTTCGATGACCGATTGAGCTCAAATTTTCACAGGTTTGTTATTTTATGCATATGTTGAGATGAGATACACCAACTGTGAAGGCTAGTCTTTGACAAGTACCAATAGTGTCAACTGCCTTTAAAGCCATTGGACCCTTTCGGTACAGATTTACAAATAATTTACAGGGTTTACAGAAGGTAATGGTGAAAGACTTCTCTTGAAATATTAGTCCATGAAATGCTTCACTTTTTGAGAAAACGGTAAAACAATATAAATTCTCGTTAGCGAGAATTACGGATTTGTTATAAACACGTGTCATGACACGGAGAAACGCGCGAAAACAGGAGAGGGTTTTCCCGTTATTTTCTCCCGACTCTGATGTACGATTGAGCCTAAATTTCCACAGGATTGTTATTTTATATATAAGTTGTGATACACGAAGTGTGGGACTTGGACAATACTGTTTACCGAAAGTGTATAATGGCTAGACACTATTGGTGACTGTCAAAGCCCGGTCCTCTCGTTTGGTGTGTCTCATATGCACACAATACGCCTGTGCAAATTTTGAACTCAGACAATTGGTCGTCGAAGTTGTGAGATAACAATGGAAGAAAAACACCCTTGTCACACAACATTGTAAGCTTTCAGATGCTTTAATTCGGGACCTAATTTAATTCCCAGGTCTCAATACAACACAATATACAATACAATATACAATACAATGGGTTTTTATATAGCGCCATTTCATTTAGACCACAGCGCTTTAAACGAACAATAGCAATGCAGATAATACAACAAATGCACAATAAAGCAATAAACATAAGGAAAAAGATTTTTTTTAAGTGCTTTCTTGAAAATAGGCAGTGAAATTGAGGTGCGTATTGTGATGGGAAGATGGTTCCACAGTGGGGCGGCTAAGGAAAATGATTTAGATGCAGCGGATTGAAGAGATTTGCTGCTTAGTTTATTTTCAGCAAGACGGGTTTTGTCTGATGCTGAGCGAAGCCCAGCCCTAGTTTGAATATGAAAAGAAAAACAAGATGAAAGATATGCTGGTGCAAGTCCATTAAAGTATTTATACACATGCACCAATATTTTGAATTGAATGCGCTCTTTCACCAGGAGCCAATGTAGCTTTTTGAGAAAAGGAGTTGCATGATCATGTTTAGAAGCACAAAATATTAGTTTGGCAGCCCAATTCTGAAGATGTTGAAGTCTATTAATTTGAGTTGTGTTAGCTCCAAGTAAAAGTGCGTTGCCATAGTCCAATGTGAAAGAACAAGAGACCTTGTAACACTGCTATATGTGTCAACGTCTAGAAACCTTCTTATACGTGTAATGTTACGCAGATGGTATGACACAGACCTAGACAATGATGTCATTTGTGGAGACATAGACATAAGATTGTCAAAGACAATGCCAAGGTTCCGAACAGTTTTAGTGGGTGTGATAATTTCATCTCCAATTTGCGGTTGAACACTGGGCATGAGGCATTGAAATGAGGTGAGGTTGCAACAAAGAACTTGGTTTTATTGTTGTTCAGTTTCAACATTATTTTCAGTCACCCAGGATTTTAATTCTACAATGCACTTGAGGTCTTAAAATCGACCTCAAATATTTTAGTGGAAAATTACTTCTTTTTCGAAAACTATATTATATGTTGCTTCAGAGGGTGCCGTTTCTCAAAATGTTTCATATTATTATTAACGGGTCTGAGTTTTTGTGCGTACAATTATCTTGAGTTATTACCAATAGTTTCCAGTGCCTTTAAAGCAGAACAACAATTCATGATGTTGGGGTATTTTAAATACTTTGTTGATGTTGGGGGTTGGGGGCACTTTGGTAGTAAGCTCCTTGTTTCGCTCCGTGAATAAATAATAGTCTTACCTCGGCATGAGTTCATAAAGCTTGTAAGCCTAAAACAATAACTTAGCCTAAAACAAAAAATCTTGCTTTTAGCTAAAATGGGATTCTAGTCGATTTCCCCCAAAGTTTATATATTGTTACAACTGTTGCCCCACTCATGTTTCACTTTGCTTAGAAATTTGCTAAGCAGTAGTTTATACCATATAAACATCAGGGCCGGGCTTTTTGGGACTGTGGATGCTGGAGGAGCACATTTGACATTGCATTCATTTAACACAGATTCATAGTCAAATTCTACGTACATGTAAGACTGGTGGCAGCAGACTTACCAGGTAAAAGTATTGTTCTCGGTCATGTGCGCCCTCTATCGGTTGTAATGTAATTGTAGTGATAATGATGGATAATATTTTGTTGTACATCTCGCCTTTTAAAACGATTTGAACGTGGTATAAAACGTTGCCATGATAACAGCTGACCCTGATATTGGTTATGCTTTTTACAACATGACTCTAGAGTTAATAATGGAAAAAGTCAGACAATTAACGGGCCAAAAATGGAGGGTATACGTCATGGGATGGGCATGGTATCGAGTTCTGATTAAAATAAACACGCAAGAGGCAATTTTCTTATATCCGTTCAAAGTCCACTCTTCTAGTAATATTTTGTGTTTACACCACCCCCGCCCTTCAAAAGAAAATGACTAAGTAAATTATAAATAAATAAATAAATAAATGAGTTTAATAACTGAAACCTATTGAAACAGTTCTTATTTTTTTGTCTCTCAGATTTTGTTTACCGAATCTAGCTGACCCATGAAGTTGAAGGTTTCTTTGGAGTGTGTGGTATTGGTTTTCTGACGATGTGGAGTTCTACTAAGGTGTAACACGATCTTGGGGACATCGAATGGTAAGAGAAGATCTAACCCAATTCCCTCCCTATGCATTTGTCTGCAGGAAGCTCAACTCAGTACTTGTAGATGTTGTCAACTTGTTTGGTTTCATGTAGACGAACGTCATGGGCTTTTCCTTGTATGGCATGTTGGGCGTAGCCAGTGATGCCTATTCGTTAGGTTTCGTTCTCGTTTCGTGGACAATTTTCATGAGGAAGTACTCTCAAAATTAAGTTCTGCTTGACATGTTAAAATATGTGTAGAAGTTGTCATGACAATAATATTTCAGTCATATTATGCCCGAAACCGCTTATGTAAGGTGACACTAATCGCAACATGCCAACAGGTTGTTTCATGTATGAAGTTGCACACATTCCATCTTGTTTTGTAAAGTTAACAAAACACAGTTATACAAGTGTTTACTTCCAAGGACCAACTCAACAATTGAGCGATTTTGTTTGAACGTGTAATGTGAATGCCGTGTTCATAGTGTGTGTTTGATTATCATGTAATTATAAATGTAATTTAGAGATAAAAAGCACTTTTTAATTGTTCGTAATTGATCCAAAAGTTACGCCCAAACCTCAAGGTTGTGAAAAACTAAAAAAGACTTCCCTATCTGCCGTTGATGGCGTGCATCAAAACGACAATACTTTGACGTCATGTATGGGAGTTTGCTTTGTTTTATAGCTCCATGCTGCAACAAAGCGGCCATACAAAATGGCGCTTCCACAATGACGTAACATAAGGGATGACATAACAAGGCTGTTTCGCGAATCTTTATGAAAAGCACCCAGAAAAGCATTCAAAATAATCTGTTTTTGGTCTCATACTTGACACCCTTTATTAACATTATATCAACAAAATAAGTTATCACTAGAGGCTATTCTCTTTTCGCGAGGGCGGCGTATCAAAAAATGCAAGCTAAACAACACTGTTATTGAAAAGTTTTGAGGAAGAAACTGCTGCTACTGGTGAAGCCTTGATTGTGAAGAAGGTGTTCTTATCAAAATGCCAAGGTACTTATTTATTTTTATATTTCATTAAAATTGACAAACTTCGTGCCCGAAGGTCAAATTACAAAGTCGATACAATAGTTAAAAATAGATTTGACATACGCAATATTCTTTTAAAAGGCACACCTAAATATAAAAAAATGAAATAGAATAAAAGAAACAAATTGCACCCTTGCCTATAAAAGAAAAACATAAACACATTTTACTAAAGAAAGACATCAAAAGGGAAGTGGCCTAATTAAAAGGTTATACAAGTTAAAATAAAACATGAAATAAAAAAGGAAGCTCACTAACCTCACTGACCACCACACGCAGTAAAACGGCAACTGGTACATGCTAAAGTTGCCAATACAGGCCTAGAGTAAAGATAGTGCAGGTCTGATTTTACATGATTTCATAATGTTGTAAAGACTCACCTTTTTTCATGTTGATTGCTTTGATGCGGGCTAACAATGATCTTGGTGTAACAGCGCCTTATACATTTTAGTTTTTATGTTATGTTATGTTATGTTATGCTATGTTATGTTATGATATGTTATGTTATGTTCAAAATAGTCATGTACAAATTTTTCTCAAAAAATGTTCTGTAAAAGGGAACAAACAAAGCAGTTGTTGACATTGTTGTTGTTGTTTTACAGTGACCGACCGGCTGAAATGCGCTTGGCATTATCAACATATTAGCAGGTAAATGATTTAAGTTCGAAAACACCAAAAACACACAACCAAGTGTGTTTGCTTGCAACCGCGTACCTCCTTTTGTCCCTCTTGTGTTTATACTCTACCCTTTGTTAGCAAAAGCTGCCAGTGGTTTTGTACACGTTTTCCAACTGTGGACTTTCCCGATTCGTAGAATCTATTGTCCTTTTTTTGTTATAGGTTCTCGGTTTGAATGTGTATACCTAATTTTTACCATTACGTTCGAGGACACTTTCTGTTGTTACTGTATTGAAGCATTCGCTATTCATTTTGTACACAATTACTGACTACAGAGGACCCATGGAAACAAAGAGCCGACTAGTGAGGATCTCTCAATAAAAATTTAAACAAATTGTCCTCAAAACGTTGTGAAATCAGCCATATACAGAAAATAATCGATGGGAATTTGGGAAAGAAATAAGAAGATATTTGAGCAAAAAATTTCACCCAACTACATTTTTTTCTTTATCATGTTGATTTGCGTTCAACGAACTTTTTAAGGAGAAATGTTAAAAAAGAGACATTGGCTTGAACTTTGTAGTAATATACAGCATGTGGGCACTTCGAGTGCTTTATAAAAGGAAATGCAGGTAAACACAAGTAGAAATTGATAGTGTTATACTAATAATGTTTTAAAAAAATCATGGTTTTACTTTCAAATTGGCATTGTCACTACCGTGTTTCGAAGTATAGAGTGTAGTAACCATTTCATGGCAAAACAGCCGAAACACTCGAAAATTCTGTTTTCTTGTATGAAAAAGATAATTTCTTTGTAAATTTTTGGTCGTGTTTTTTTCAAGTCAAAGTTTCAATGGCATACTATGTATATGGTTGTGACTATAAATGTCCCGTCTCTGCCCTCTTTTTTTGTACACTTTTATCAATTATGGCAAATCAATCTCTGTTTTGCTTTTCCCCAAAATTGTAACTTTTTAGTTATAGGCTGCTTTGCCATGGAAAGGTCGAACAATGACGTAGCTTTATGACGCATGCGAAAAGAAGTACAAACATTTCAGGGGGGTTCCCCTGTAAATAATAATTGCTGATCTCATTGGCTTGTATTCGTTACACATTACGTTGACGCATCACAAAATGGTGACGCCTAGTAGCACAGTTTAATTAATTCCAAAACCACTGTTTGACCTACCCATCTTTTTGAGGAAGTGCCAACCACCAGCACAGAGGAAATTTGCGCGACATCTTTTTTTCCGGTGGTTGTTGTTATTGGAACCAAACCATGAAGTTGTGTCCATAAACAGGAAAAACCTGTGTGTACGTGTAAGTGAATGGGTGGCAATGATGTGCATTCCAAGAACAATTGTTCAGAAGAAGTCTTTTTGTGTACAACATCACAATTCGGGTAATGTTTATATAGTTGGAATAATCACATCCACGGTTTTGAAGCATCCGATTCATACTGTAATGGTCTATAACTGTGCGGTGTAATTAGTACGCACTGCGTTGTATATGCAGTCAGACATCGAAGCAAAATGGCGTTGTTTTTCTGCATTAGGAACTCTCGTGTTTTGAAGTTCAATTTATGTTCGTGGATGCTACTCTTTATGTTCTTCATGTTGACAGCAATTTCATCGGCCTTGAATGCTCCTTCACTATCAGGCTATAAGGCCATGAAGGGAAGAAGACAAACCAGCGGTGACCCTTGGATTGCACAGTCACTGAATAGTATGTGTGAATGGTAAGTTTGAAGAGTCGATGTTAAATGTGTATCTGGGATAAAGTATGTTAATTTTGTTTTAACCCATACACCAATATGTGTAAGCACTGTATACTCAGTACTTTCCACGGGTCGTGGGTTCGAATCCCGCCCGAGATGCCAGAGAATGTTTTCATAGGACTCGGGAGCAAATAATTATAAGATAGATAGGCACAATTATGAAGTAAAGTGTGGTCAAACCCCAAAAATTGATAGTTTTCTTTTCGTACATCAGGCTTTATAAACATCGTTTTCTTTTTTATGTGTTTAGTGCAACACTCATTTGGGTTTTCTTCTTTATCTAAACTGTTCATTCATCTTTAAATGCAGTGGACACTATTGGTAGTTACTCAAAATAATTATTGCCATTGAACCTTATTTGGTAACGAGTAATGGGGAGAGGTTGATAGTATAACACATTGTGAGAAACAGGTCCCTCTGAAGTGACGTATTAGGTCTAGAAATCGAGCATTTGAAAGCACACAACTTCGTGTGAAAATTGGGTGTTTTTTCTTTTATTATTATCTCGCATCTTCGTCGACCAATTTAGTTCAAATGTTCACAGGTTTGTTATTATATGCATATGTTGAGGTTGAATCTTTGTTATGTGGATTGCTACTTTCAGGGCTGAATTTTGCGACTGGATTGGTTGCAACCAAATGATGAATCCACCGAGTGAATGTCCCTCCACACCGGCAAACTTCAGGGGTAAGTAGACACTTCATTGAGGCATAAACAAACATCTCATCAAAATATAAATCAGATCAAGGCGTTTTACTAAAACAGTGTTACACAGTTTTGAAACAAATAGTTCAAGTGGCAATGCATGTTTCTAAAGAAGAAAAACAATCAACAAATTATACAACCCAAAACAAGCAAATGAACGGAGAAACGAACAAACTACGAAAAAACAAACCCAAACAACACAGACATAAATAAATAAACAAAAAACAAACAAACAAAAACAAACAAATAACAACAACCAGCTTGTAGCGACAGCAATTTAAAATTTTACCCAATTATTTTTCAGAAAAACACATTTTTAATTATAAAAAATTGTTGTAAAGATGGTAACCTAATATATAAAATAATACTGTTGAAAAGGTGAGCCTTCGATCTATACAACAATACAACATTGTATAGAAATGGTATAAGGTAATTATATACATACTGAAATTAAAGAATATTATATGATTCTTGATCCAGTAACCGCGAACTGTGTTTAATTTACATAACGTAGTGCTTATAGCTCGTGATGTATCGCAACAACGTCGTATGGACCTCGGTACCTGTTATGGGTACTCACCTCCTGGCGACCGAGCACCCGACGACTGGTGTAAAGAGGGCCCGAAGAAGGACGAGTGTGCCTGCTTCAACATGGAGAGCCTCATATTACGTATTGGATATGGAGATGAGGGAAAAAAGCACCCTCAATACGATGCTCCCATTGGAGATTTATGTCAAAGTAGAATTACCAGGTGAGTTGTTTTCTTTCTAAATGAAGATTATTACCTGTTATGGGTACTCACCACATGGCGACCCAGCACCCGACTACTGGTGTAAAGAGGGCCCGAGGAAGGATGAGTGTGCCTGCTTCAACATGGAGAGCCTCATATTACGTATTGGATATAAAGAGGAGGGGAAAAACCACCCTCAATACGATGCTCCCATTGGAGATTTATGTGAAAGTAGGTGAGTTGTTATTCTCAATATTATCAATCTATCCAACACTTTTGGTGTTTTCATGTAAAGTATTCATTCATAGAGCTTGAAACGTTGTCTATAATAATTGCCCCGAGTAGGCCTTTTTAGTGATGATGATCATGATGACGATGATGTGTACACACAGTGGTGGCAGTAGTGGAAAACACATTATCTCTATTTAGAGAGACAAACTGCTCAAAATTAATAATTCCGATTGCCTTCACATTATTTATATGGCATGTGCTCCCCACACTGCCGGTGTACTGCATCGGCACCAACACCAACTACAACAGCAACAACAAAGTTCAGTAATAATTGCCCCGAGTAGGCCTTTTTAGTTATGATGATGATGATGACGATGATGTGTACACACCGTGGTGAAAGTAGTAGAAAACACATCATGGTATACATTTGTTTTCGTAAAGAGGAAGGCTAGATAGCCATGAAGGTTAAACCCTCCCCCCAGAAAAAAAAACACAAAAAAAACCTTTCAGAAGGCAACATATACACGAAAAGAGACCAGTGACATGACACGTCTTCTGCCCTCAGTGGCTAAACTCCTTTGCAACATCATCATGGTATTTATTGTAATGCGGTGTAGTATGGCGTCACTTTGATGTGCAACTGTGAGGGAAAAGTGGAGAAGAATAGAAAGAAACGAATAAAGTTGACGTTTGGTCAAATCTGAGCCTCTATTTTAGAGAGACAAACTTCTCAAATAATTCCGATTGCCTTCACATATTTCTATGGTATGTGTTCTTAACAGCACTTGTATTACAGCGGCACCACCACGACCAACAAAAACAGCAACAACAACAACAACAACAACAACAACAACATTACCACCAACCACAAGTGTCACCGGGCCAATGTCTACAGCAGCACGAGAACCGACCGAGGGTGAGTTAAAGTTCTGTGTCCATCCCCCTCCTGACCTTCCCCTCCCTTATTCCCTGTCTACCTCCTTTGCTCTTTATATGTGTCCACTCAATTGGTGCTTACTCTTCTTCTTGATCAGTAATGTTTTAAAAAAGAGGGATGGGGATTCCTACTCGTGATTTTACCGCAGACTCTAAAAAGCAGAATGGACGAAAGGTACAGTTTCATACCAAATCAATGTTGTGTGACGTGGTGGCCGAGCAGTCCATAGCCAATCAAATTCAATTATTATGTTGGCCGCGTTTTGATATCAGAGTGCAATTGCGTGGCAACAGATTCTGCCCCTCCCCTCCCGAGATCTGATATTTTGTCCCCTAAAATTTACTGTTAACAAACTTCTTCTTCTGGTAGCGCCCTCTTTTGAATCTTCGTTAATATCACGAAAATCACGTTAATTTCCCTTATAGGGGGACATCTCCAGCAGACAGATTTCCCTGGGACAGACATTTTCGGCACAGGCTTATCATGCCTCTTCTTTATACCAAGGATATAATGTGGATACGTTACACGTTACTTTTGAGGGCAGAGAGGGCAACAACCACATTTTTTTAGGGGGGGGGGCTGGCTTGAAAAAATACTCCCCTCTTAAACCGTTCCATTAAAGATGATGGTTCCCACGGTTTGTGAAAAATCATTAATAAATCGATGGGGCGAGAGAGAGTGTTTTGGGAGGTGAATGGGTATTGGCTGTATGAGTGGGGTGGGGGTTGGGGTGCAGCATCGGCTTGCTCATCCGGTTCAGTATGAGTGGTAATAATAATGGGAAAAATATTGTAGGTGATCGGGAAGCAATTTTGTTGGTCATCCTCAAGAGTTGTCCAGATGTTTTTTTAAGCATTACCCCTTTTAAATCGATTCAGAACAAAAATGTCCCTAATGAAAACACCACGACAGTGACATTATTGATGTTCAGAAAAAGAAAAAAAAATGCAAGAGGAACGGGTGATTTTGATACTGACTCATATCGTACTTTGAACAACTGTTAACTTCGAGCCATTCACCTCTGTCAGTGAACTATCACCTCTATATAAACGAATCAAACTCATCTTCAATGGAATTCTGACACTCTTTTAACAGTTTCTACTGGCTTACTAACAACGAGTACATTAACACCACCTGCGACCGCCATGACAGTACCTACAGCAATGACAACTACAAACCATTCAGCAACTCGTGTTGTTCCAACAGGTTCGGACAACGTGTCCATAACGGGTGCACCATCAGGAGATACCATGACGAGTACACCGCGAAGTGAGGAAGGATCAATTGGGATAGATCACTTCATTATTTGGCCACCCGTGCTTGTTGCGTTGGTGTTAATATGCCTCTTGGTGGCGCTACTTCGTCGAAGACGTAGGCCAAGGAAAATTTCCACTCGGTGAGTTATTTAATCCACTTTTGTTTGTGGTCGCAGATTTGGTACAAAGGCCTGTATTACATTGTACAAGATTGTGGTCATCAGATCATTACAAATCATTACATCTTAATGACTTGAGACATAAAGGCTGCCACACATTTTAGAAATTCTACAATACCATTATAATGATTTGGGGTTGAACAAAGCCAGATTGAATAGAGCGGGAATCGAACCAATGACCTCCAGCCAAGCATGCCAGTGTCCCAGGGGATTCTGTCCGCTTGAGATGCTGTCCCCCATACGGGAACTTTTAACATGGGCCGGAGAAGGATGGTTCATAGAGGCGGCGCTATCTGAAGATGTTTGTACATAGTTCGCCATATGGCTAGAGTGGACAGAATCACCGGGGAGACAGAATGAGCTATCTAATCCTATGATTACAGGTCCGTTGTAATATCTTTGTTCGGGGTGCCAGTCAGAGGTCATACGTCCTGTTTCTCCAATTAACAGCCAGTTATTGTTATTCCCTTCCTAGAGTCAGTGTTGGATTCTCTGTTGTGAATACTTCTGAATCTCCCACAACACCTCCACCAAGTAAGTATGTCCTTAAATACAATATATATAAATACAATATGTTGAAAATACAACAATTTGATATCATGTTGATTTAAATTGATTCAAATTGCATTGACCAGAGTGGTCCCAATAAATGTTCGATCAAGACCAAGACCATTGTCTTTAAAGCCATTGGACCTTTTCGGTAAACAGTATTGTCCAAGGCCCACACTTTGTGTATCACAACTTCTATATCAAATAACAAACCTGTGAAAATTTAGGCTCAATCGGTCATCGGAGTCGGGAGAAAATAATGGGAAAACCCACCCGTGTATCCGCGCAATTTGCCATGTCATGACATGTGTTTAAAATATATCCGTAATTCTCGCTAACGAGAATTGATATTGTTTTACTGTTTTCCCAAAAAGTAAAGCATTTCATGGAATAATATTTCAATAGAAGTCTTTTACCACTACCTTCTGTAAACACTGTAAGTTATTTGTAAATCTGTGAACTTTTATAACGTTTTCTGTACCGAAAGGGTCCAATGGCTTTAAAGGCAGTGGACACTACTGGTAACCACTCAAAATAATTATTTGGAAGAAAAAAAGTAATGTTGTTTTTGAGAAAGAAGTAATTAACCACGAATTAATGATTTCGAAACCTCATATTATTTAGAACTTGAAGTCTCGAAATCAAGCATATGAAAGCACACAACTTCGTGTGACAAGGGTGTTTTTTCTTTCATTATCTCGCATCTTCGATGACTGATTGAGCTCAAATTGTCACAGGTTCGTTATTTTATACATATGTTGAGATACACCAACTGTGAAGGCTAGTCTTTGACAATTACCAGTAGTGTCCAGTGTCTTTAAGGAAGCTTCTGAAATTACTACTTGCAATTTCAGTAGGGCGCCCCCTCCAAGAGATCAAGAGAGGCTACATATAGCTCTTTGGCTGTTTTCGTTTCCCGTGCGGACATAGCTGCATATAAGGTGGCGTACATCTAAAGATGGCAGTATAATGACATCAATAATCAGTAAGGTCCAATGTATTGTCGTTTAGAGGTTGAAGTACTGACGTCGAATGTCGCTTGTCAATGATCTTCCATTTAGAGGATGTATTTTTATGAAACTTTTTTTTTTACTCGTCCATTTTCTTTTCACAGTCTCAAACCCATCCTACGAGAAACAAGTTTCTGGAAACGAGCTGGAGAGAAGTGGCAATTTCTACTGTCCGCCGCTCGAGACCATCCCGAGAACGCCCAATAGCTGCGGGCGTAGCAGGCCCACCTCCCCCGCACAGGAAGGCGAGAATGCAGCTGCGGTCCTCGGTCATTTCAATGTTGCTTTCACGGAGGGGAACTACGGCATTGTCAACCCAGACCCCGACGACGTCTCGGACGGGAAACTCGCATCGCTGCACCGGTCGATATCACCGAGAGAGGCCCGGTACTCAAGCTGTCCCGAAGACGGTGAGTACACCACTCCGGTGGTTTCGTCGACAGCAAGTAGGGGGTCGTCAAACCAGTCGGCGAGCAGGCCGGTCCAAAGGGTCTCTGCTGACGGCTACGAGGACGCACCCGTCTTCAGCTATGCAACATCGGCTTACGAAACATCCCAGCAGAACTCAAACCACCTGCAGAACTACGCGACAACGGATAACCCACGAGAGCGAAACGCTCGACCGGGAGCTGACCTGCACTACGAGGCCGTCTCCCCGGCCAGTCACTCGCCCAAACCAACCGGTGACAATGTCTACGCGTACGCCACGGCTGTTGTGTACCCGCCCGGTCTGAACACACCGGGCGGGCCTCAGATAGTTAACGGTAATGTATACAACGTACTTCAGACTCCCGTGAATCTGAAAGAAAACGACGGGGAATATTCAATGCTAAAGAGGAGCGTGGGAGGCAGTGACCCAACGAGTCCACATGTACCGATTGTTTCATCAAATGAGTATAATAAAATTGCTATTCCGTTTCAACACTAAGTTATAGGTCAAACTGAGTGTAGCCCGTCGGACGCTCCTCGAAAAACATTGTATCCTAGCTGTAGTCTTAGTTCCGTCCGATTGGACGTAAAACCGTTGTTCCCGTGTGTTGTGTAATGCACGTAAAATAACCCAGTGCACTTGTCGATAAAAGAAGTGGTTCGCCCCGGTGTTCCTAGTTTGATTGGCAGCATATCGCGCCACATCACTTTTGTGAATCATGTTTAATTAAAAAACTATGTTAAATAAGTACGTCTCATAATCCAAAAGTAGTCCCACATACCTTGCAGGAACGTACTGAATAATGACGCGTCTTGAGAGCGTTACTGAGCGACGGATATGCGCGCTGTTAAAGAAGCTGCTAATAATTATTAGCATCATTATTAACCCTACACTCCTTGATGACAACATGACGGCAGTTTTGCACATTTTGACTGTGTAAAGAAGCTCGCCAAAGTGGCTAAGCCCATTGTGAACACACGCTATAGAAGCCTAGTGGTCACGTGACCTTTTCCCTTCTGCCATCATCTTGTTCGTGTTCTTATACTGCAATAGCGATGATTGATGCCGATTATCACCATGCCCAAATAGATACCAGACTATTTCCCTCCATTTGGGGAATATTGATAAAAACTAATCAGAGTTTGAAATGCGTTTACTGCGTAGCGGCAGATTAACTGCAAAAACTAGACTTTATAAGCTTTTAATTTGCCGAATAGGTAATAGAATAATAGAGTTATTAGATCTTAAAATGAGAACCAAAGTTCGCTTAAATTAAAAACATAAACCATCCGCAGAGCCGACAATGATAAAGTTAATAGCGTTAAACCGTCACACAGTAATCACAAGATGATGGATTGTGTCTCGGCAGTTGTTGACATTTTAATTTAATTATAATAATTGTACATCCGAAGTCCTGGGTTAAAGCCATTGGACCCTTTCGGTATAGAAAACAACAGGTCACAGATTTACAAATGCCTTATAGAGTTTACAGGAGGCAATGGTGAAAGACTTCTCTTGACATAATATTATTCCATGAAATGCCTTACTTTTTGAGAAAACAGTAAAACAATATCAATTCTCGATAGCGAGAATTACGGATTTATTTTAAACACATGTCATCCTGACACGGCGAAACGCGCGGATACAATGCGGAAAGGGTCCTATGGCTTTAAGTTACTTGTGATAATTTTGAAGAATAAAAACCCAAATGTACATCCGAAATCGTGTTTTGTTTTGTTACCTGACTGTGATAATTGTAAATGTGAATGCACCTCGGGGAAGTTGAACAAAAAATTAACTTTTAGGCGTCAATGGATTTTAATTTAAAATGGCCACCGAAATCAGGTACTAGCATGTGGGATGCCGAAATAATTGTCTTGTGTTCACTGTTAATAAGGATAAAGAGCAAAATGGCAGTTTATAAAATAAATGTTTTTTAAAACAGTAATTAAAACTACCTACATTCTGTTATTTGAACTATTGTAACGAATATTTTAGTTAATATTGTGACACTATTCCTGGGTGCAACGTTGAATTTACTTTTTAACTTCCGTTCAATCAAAGACGAAACATGCTAATAGTAAATGTTGTCTTCTGTAGTGAATAAATTACCATCAGACATATTTTGCTGTCATTTTTTTCAAAGGTTTTATTTACATGATTGTACATACTGCTGTATAAATAAAAGCTGACTTGCCCACATTTAAACTGATACTTTTAGTGTCATTTCGCCTCATCCCTGCCAAGGTTTTTATACAACTTGGCACAATTTGTACTTGAACCACCTCCCCCTCCCCTTCTTTACATCCCACACCTTCTTTCCGTACTGCTTGTGTGAGCCACCATTATAATATTCTAAAGGATCAGGTAGACTGAACCCCCTTAACACAGGCACTGGTCTTACAGATCCAATGATTTCATTGGATAAACGTGCTGTGACGTAGCTAAACTTGATTGATCCGATGTGATTTAGTGTCGGCTTGCACTTTCGACATTCTGATAATGTTTTTTCCCTTGTTTTCCCTCAAATTTAGGGTTGTTTTATTATCCACTATGCATAAGTTATGTGTTTCTTTTTTTTTCCATTTTTAAGTATGACAACAACTTTGTAGTTCGATGACTCTACACATGCCTGTACTGTAAGTGCCAGTTGTTGTTGAACTAGTACTGCGACGTCACTCTCTTTATGGAAGTGTAGACTATTTTTTACGAATCTACACTTAACTGTATATGTTCGTTATACGAATATACTCAACTGTATATTCGTAGATTCGTTACGTATACTCAACTGCAGGTTCGTTACGAATCTTCAGTTAAAATGTCAAGTTCGTTACAAACTAAAGTGATTAGTTCGACTAATGACTGTCTTTCAAAATTAGAAGATAACATGATGCGCAAAACACAGCTGTGAACATGCAATTTTAATTTCCGACGAATTTTTGTGGGGCAAAGTTATGTCATGGAATAGACTTTAACTGTAGATTCGGCCCGTCCATTCTATCATGAATCTACACATTTTCGTCCATTCTCCTTAACACAATCTCTCTGGGTTTGCAAGCCACGGAGTGTGTTTTGTTTCTCCTCCGGATGTCCGCTTGTTTGGTGTTGACTGGAACCACCATTGTAAATAGTTCTCCGCGTGGTAAATGGCGAATCAAAGAGGAAACAAAAACTATTAACAGACATTAAAAAACATTTCCACGAATTTGTCGCGAAAAAAATGCTGTCATCACGCTGTACTCAATCACATGTCACATCGGGCGGAAAAATGTTTCCTCGATCATTCCACAGGAACCAAGTTCCAATAAGCCATTTGCGTGTTAGGTTTGAATATAGTCTGGTACAATGACGTGCTTGATCACACGTTACCGCTTAAATTTGAATTCCTCAGACGATTGAGACAGTTGCTGTGTCACATTATTAGGGGCAAGTGTTTGCTTAGTTATGTATGTACGAGACGGTGAACACCCATACATGATTCTGAATTGATGTGTTAATAATGGTACCACCAGGGTTTGCTCTCTGGTGACTGCCATATAAAAGCTGACCCGGTGTGGCGGCCTCAGCGCTCCGGCGGTCTCAGACCTCCGGGTGACGTCACCGGAGATTTCGGCACGCAGTAATCACTGTCTCAGATCTCTGGCGTGCCAAGCTCCCCGGGATGACGTAGCATGCTGTCGTTGCGCACCCCTACCGCCACGAATAAATCTTCGAGACCAGTTTTGTTATCGTACGAGTACTTTTCCGAGGGGCAACCCAAAACCCTTTTCTGGCTTTCAGAAGAACCTTCTTTGTAATTCCCACTCCTCAAATAAACGTGGTTACTGTTTTCACAATACTGTCGCATGCGCTCACTCGTTCACCACATCACACGATATGGGCGCTGCCATGACAGCTACGAGAGTAGACTTGTGGACAAGTCGTTTATGGTCCCACGCGGTGAGATAGTCGACTTGCAGCGAACTGCTGGATGCGCAACTACTACGAGCTGCCTGGAGTCGGGCAGCGCAGTAGTTCGCAACCAGCAGTTCGCGTGCGAAGAGCACCGCTGTAACTCGACTATTTCACCGCGTGGGACAATAAACGACTTTTCCCTAAGTCTACTACGAGAGTGTACTCGGCACGGCGCTAAAATCGACTACTTTTGCTTGGTGTGCGCATGCACAGCATGACGTTATACTACCGTATTTGGTAATCTGGAGCTCTGAGACCGCCGGAGCTCCGAGACCGCCACACCGGAACCATTTGACATTAGCAACTGTCTCAGTATAGTCTGGTGAATTCACATTTAAGTAGTAGCTTGTAATCGAGAACGTCATTGTAACAAACATTATTCAAACCCAACGCGCAAGTGGCTTATTGGGAGGGTGGTTTGCATGTCAGGTTGTCAGCGGTTGAGTGTGCCACTATACAATTGCTGCACGCTGTGACGGGGTCCATGGCAATTTGTACACCCGAGGAGGGTGCCATCATTTCCCCTCGAGGGTGTACAAAACCCATGGACCCCAGTCACAGCGTGCAACAATTGTTTTGTTATACCTTTGTAGCATTAATATTCCTCTTCTCGAAGTTCTGTTGTCATCTTCAAACATTATTACGCGGACTATTCATCGTTTAATAAGCAGACGAACAAGAAACAGTTTCCTCGAACTCGCGGTTGTTTCGTACACAGCGCTGGAAATCGACCAACGGTGGGAACGATCAAGGTGATGTACACCGGTGTACATCACTTTTCATGTTACCCAACCCGTCGAGCCATGTAACATGCGTATTTGTTGCACGGCAAGTGATTGGTTCTCGGCCGATCAAACTTCACAATTTTGTACAGAGTTATAACAAATCACCTTGTACACTTTTGGAAAGGTGCTTTTATAAGTTCAGTCTGATGAATATAGGGCATGTGACTCAAGGCAAAGCAACCTGAAGGCAATCAATATATAGAACCACTTTGGTTTAGCATGCACAAGAGTATTTTATTTCAGTGACATTTCCTCATTGAGTCTAAACAATGTCTTTAGATCCCCAAGAAAATCATTAGATAAATGAAATGTGAGTGTATTGTCGCCTTTGAACTGGCACTTGTTACCTGGAACCGGTTTGGCTGTACTTGCCTGCTGTGGCAAGGTATTATGCTATAGCAATTATTGCGCTTACTCCAGTTTCCTCTTAGACATTAAGGGCGAAGCTAAGTCGTTTTGAATGCTCTTTGAAACAGTCGTTGTCGAGTAATTAAAAACATTCCTTACTCTCTAAATAAAAAAGAGTGGAAAACACAACTCTTTACATTTTGAGCTGTCCTCCATACGTCTCTTCAAAAAGAGTGGTAGTTATTTCATTCTTTTAGAGGGGTTTTCACTCCACGAGAGAGTGGAAATCACTAAAAAAAGATCAATCTAAGAGAGTGGAAGACCACTCGAAAAAGAGATGTACTTCATATGGCTCTTCAAGGAGTGCTTTTTCACTCATTTACATTAAGAGAGTACGGTCTCGCCCTCAGCGTTTATGAGTGAGACCAAAGAAGAATCAGATGGTAATTGAGGACAAAATAAACAAACCTGTCCAGAGGAGTTGATTAGCGCCCTCATGCTGCCCAGTCGCATCAGTCGAGCAGAGAAAATTATATTGTGCAAGGTTCCCCTAGACCTAGACCGGTCCCTGTCCTTGACAAGTATATGCCTTATATTATTACACATAAACGTTGGATTTAAATACAAATCTCCAGAACCATGAATGCCATGTGAAATGATGTGAGGTTCAAAGGTGGTTAATATGTTCATGGGCTCAAGAGTATGTGGCGTAATTCACGGGCCTCGAAGTGTAACATCATGTGTTCAGGCTAGGCTTCCCCCAATTTCCGCAAAAGATTGCGATTTTTATCCTTCATTGGGTCACTCTAATTACAGGGGGAATCTTGCCTCATTAAGAGGTGGAAAAGTGCATAGACCTCGAAAGAATAACTGAAAAGCCACCACAGCAGTGAAATGTATTAATGTATGCGTTTTCTCTAATAATGTCAACTGCATGTGTGACCCTTAACTCAGTAGTTTATTTCATTATTTAAAGACATTTTTTGTAACGTGTGTGATTCTCCCCCCCCCCCTGCTAAATCAAAAACGGATGTGAACGTGATTCAGAGAATAAAAAAGACCGAAATAAAATAGAAAAGGCAGCAACCTCGAACCTACTTCTGAAGTAGTAGTGTTATTAGCTGGCACGGCTGCGGCAAGTGAAGTGGGGCTAAAGTCACTCGTGTGCTTTCAACGAGGGGGGCTTTAAAACTCAGGCAATTAAGACTTTTAACTGATGCCGAAAACAGGTGTATATTAGGACGTCGTTTTTGTTTTAACACGGCTGGGATCAGGAATTGAGAAGCGAACAACTCGATTGTGTTGCAAGAGAGAGTGAGTCGAGTCTGGTGTGGGATTAGCTGAGGAATGGCGTCAGATTGGAGACGATCTCGAAGATTCTCCGATGACTGGGTCCCTCCCCCTTCTCTGTAAGTGTCATTATTTTTCGAAATAATATTTTGAGAAAGTAGAATTATCGTTTGTAAACTGATTACCAACCAAACGAAACTATATTATGCTAAAATGCAAAGACAAAAAACCAATGGCCTGACGTTTCAACCCTAGCAGGGTATTTTTCTTGAAGGGTATTTTCAGTATATAGTGTTATGAGCTGCATGGCTTCGCTCACAGTAGCAGAGAATCACCGGCAACAAAATGGCTACTATCTTCAAAATTGCATTAATGTTTCATTATTTTTAAATCTCCTTATTTTTTGTTGTGGTTGGCGGTTAGGGTATTGACGTTTCAACCCTGGCAGAGTCTTTTTCTTGAATGCTAACTTCAGTATAGTGTTGTGAGCTGCATGGCTTCGCTAATAGCAGCAGGAAATAAAATGGCTACTATCTTCAAAATTGCATTACTGTTTCCTTTTGTTTTAACATCCATATTTTGTTGTGGTTGGTTGATATGGTTTTGACTTGTCCTTTTGTATTTAGGCCTATGTTTTATTTTTAGTAACCCTTATCCATTTTTGTGGGCCTTCTGCCAAGTCTGGTCACTGTTTGTCATAATTTGTCTCTGAGGTAATTTTATGTAGTGATCAGCTGCGTGGATGAGTGACCCTCGTTAAAAAGGGCTCTAAATAATAAACTAATAAATACAGATTATTATTATGAATAGTCAACTTTGATGAAATCTTTACGGGTCAATCTTTTTATTGTTTCTCCAACACAGAGTTCCGTTTCTTAAAGACGACGACGACGATGATGATTACGATTTCGTGCACACCGAAAGACTCATTGAGACCACGACTACGATGACCCCTGAACTCGGCTTTGAGTTCATCACGGTGCCAGGCAGAGGAGGTTGGTGCTGTAATTTCATTTTAACAGATATATCGACTAGAACAATTCTTGGTCGATCAACCAAAGTTATTGACTAGTTTGTCAATGGATCGATTGATTCTTATTAGTGACTGATAGGGTGCTGTACAATACACACTGATATATTGAATATATATCATCGATGTACCAATCGATTTATGAACGGATCTGTACTAGATCATCGATAAGCTGCAATCGGATTGAGTTTGATTATGGTGGGTATATTAACATACTGCATTATGTATTTATACATAATCATGAAGCAATCGACTGAAAATTTACTTAGTCCACACTTGTGTTTGTAGATTGAAGATTTAATCGATTTCAATTGAACCAAATAATGACGCATATTTCTCGTATCGCGCAAAAGACACCATAAGAAATCAACAATAAACAAGAAAATATAACAAAATAATTATTAATAAATATTCATTTGAATGCAAAATGATATTGTGACTGCTTTGTGTTTTCGACCCCGCAGCGGCGCCACCCAGTGAATTGACCAGGGGTTTGCTCGGGGTCTCCCTCCCCGTCAAACAAAAGGCTCTTAACCAGTCCTTCCGCGGCAATTTTATTTCCCGCGCATTAAATTTGCCACTGTCATAGTGCTTTGTAACGGAAAAATTCGTTGAGAAAAAGGATTTGAAAAAGGAACTCTTAAAAACAAATCAGGACCATTTTTAAGGATTGCAATTCTATTGTCCGGACGAAACAAATGTCTCCCGACGCCGTAAAGACCAACCTCGTTCCCTAGCGGTCTCCTCAACTAACACTGATTTCCCTACTCCCCTCCTTAATGGAACATCTTTCAACATGATCGATCTGATCGGTTTGTATGAAAATGTTGACTTTATGCAAAGACAAAAATCCCTAGCGGCGAGAAGTGAAAATAACTCTCTATAGGAATTGCCGTCATAGATTTATCAGGCTTTTATATGGGGATCCCGGGTGGTGGCCTTTACGTGCATGCTTAAAGCCATTGGACCCTCTCGGTAAACAGTGTTGTCCAAGGTCCACACTTTGTGTACCACAACTTCTATATCAAATAACAAACCTGTAAAAATTTAGGCTCAATCGGTCATCGGAGTCGGGAGAAAACAACGGAAAAACCCACCATTGTTTCCGCGCGTTTCGCCGTGTCATGACATGTGTTTCAAATAAATCCGTAATTCTCGTTTACGGGAATTTATATTGTTTTGCTGTTTTCTCAAAAAGTAAAGCGTTTCATGGAATAATATTTCAAGAGAGGTCTTTCACCATTGCCTTCTGTAAACCCTGTAAGTTGTTTGTAAATCTGTGAACTTTTTTTTTCTGAACCGAAAGGGTCCAATGTCTTTAATGCAGGCATCCTTTATATTATGAGATATTCCCGGGGTTCCAACCACATTTTTAGACAGACGATGTAGACGAAATTCTTATGTTGCCTCTGCGAACTGTTTAAAATTCCAAATGAAGAAACCAAATGAGAAGTAATAATCAGAAACAAATCCAAGATTTAGAAACGGCACTCTTTATTATACGCAACACCTCAGAACAAAGCCCAAGCTCAGCTAAAGTGAATTTGAGATGCAAACTATACGGGGTGCATACAAACAAATGCAAATGAATCAAACCAATTAAACAATTTCCTACATGCAACAAAAATGTAATATAATCTGAATCTGTTTGGTGGTTTTCCACTGGAAATGCTAACGCAACACAGTTGACATGATTTGTATACAAATGTTGATAAACCTTATAGCTGTAATTAAAACAACTTAATCTTTCATCAAGCTACCATCAGGGCCCAATTTCATAGAGCTGCTAATATAGGCACAACAATTCGCTTAGCATGAATTTTCTTTCTCGATAAAAACAGGATTACCAACCACATTTCCGTATGCTGCATACTGCTTGACACTGATGTTCAGCGGCTCTTGTTTGCTTATCCTGAAAATAACGTTGGAATTTGGTTGGTAATCATGTTTTTATCAAGGAAGAAATGACATGCTAAGCAACTTTTTTTCTACTTAGCAGCTCTATGAAATTGGGCCCTGAACTGAAACCAACTGAAATCAAGCTTGATGTTGCGTTTCTCAAAGAAATTATGTAACCTCACTTTACTCTGAATTTTTATTATTCCAGCATGGACATAGATTTTAAATTCTCCAGTTTTGGAGTAGCCTACAGTGGGGAGTGGGTGCAAAGAAAAAAATAACACAAAAGAAAACTGGTGTACATGCAACACGTACGGTCAAAGTTTCATTTCCAATATTATGTACAACACAACTAATTAGTTCTGACTTTTTACTCCGTCTGGGACTTGGTATCCTATAACGAGATTTCCTGTAGTGTATGATTTTTATGATGAATCACCAGTCGCCATTGGACAGGGAGCCTCATTGTGGCTCACGTTTCAGCCAAAGCTAACAATCTAAATATATACCATTGACGTATTTCTGTTACGAAATCATGACCCTTCAACGCGAAACGAAAATCAGCTGTTGGGATGACACATCAAAACAACAGGATTTTGAACCTCTCTTTAATACCCGATTACGAGAAATATATAATCCTCTTGAATGAAATAAGTTAAACATCAATAAAATCCCTTGTCATGTATCAATAAAATCCATTAATTTGAACATCCAGCTCATTCAATTTTGTTAAAGGGCAACATTAAACAATTATAATGTTCACAGGTTTGCTAACAACTTACAGGTAGTACAATAAAAAATATGTTCTTGCGGTATTTTGAAAATTGTGGAAGCAGATATTCGAATCTACAAAACTTCGGAAACTGTGACAGTTCAAGAAGTGAAAGGAAACCACACAATTTCGAGGCATAATTTTATGTGGATCCTTATACTTTGAACACGTTGAAACATTAAAATAGTTCCAGCAATATTCGTTTCATAACGAACAATTGTTAACCTTTTAATGGCCTAAATCCCAATCCATTTGCCCAAGGTGTCCCCTTAATTTTTTGGCGCACAGGCACAGATTAATTAAACAAACAGAAGATATATATATGTATATCATGTTCAACCGGGTTTTTCTCAAATGTTTTCAATAGCACCCCCTGTTGTTGATGGTCGTTAGGAACCGCCTTGTGCACCATTAATAACAACTCCAATCTACAAATCCTTAACTGTGACGTCACTACCAATCACTGTTGTGAAAATTAAAATCACCAAAGATGATTCACACAGGGTCCTATTTCACAAAGAATTATGATTGATTCATCAGATTCTCATCTTGATAGCAATCAAAGCTTTGCGTGAAATCAGGTCATGGCCGTTTAACCTCCAACCACAGTGCCTGTAGTTTGCATAGAAATGGGCCAAACACACAGAGGCACATCTTGGTCATGGCTACGAGCCATCGGCCGTTTTCGAATCCACGGCACCTACCCAAAGAACGCGCATTGTTGTCAAAACAACAGCGGGGCCAAGCTAGCCTGAGCGGAATCTGGACCCGGAGCCGTGGTTTCGAAAAGAGCCACTGGGAGTGGGTCAGTGGGTTACGCAGTTCAGGGAAGAGTGTCATATTGGCATAGGATTGTCATAGACCTTTTCGCAAATACCGGGGCGCGCGCGTAACGCTTGGAATTAGGTGCATTGTGGTCTAGCTGGTATCCAAATTTGATCCCTATCTATCCCACAATGCACCTCATTCAACAGTCTGCGCTTGCGCATTGGTATTTGCGATAAGGTCTATTCACGTTATGGAAATGCATTCAGCAAAACACCTCATTTGGGGAAATGATGGTAGGAGCATTTTTCTAAAACAAACATAAACCAAAATAAAATCAGCATAAACGCTAACCTGCAACACTACTCTGTGTGCAGACAATGATTAAAACAGTAACAACCAGAAATGTTTACTGAGATCAGATGGGGTTGGAATCTTCGAAACATTATCACTTTATCTTCCTGTAGAATAATGATGAGGAAATGTATACATTTTGTAGATAAAAGTTCACAATCTTCGTTACTCATGAAGACAAGCAGAGCATGCTGTCCGAAACGTCGATACCAAACCGGCTCTTTTCAGAGCCACCACTCCTTCAAAAGAGATTGTACCCAACATGGTTGTACCCACAAGTTTACCATTCATATTTATGTTTATAGTTACTCTTAATGTTCATTTTATTTCCCTTTGTATTTCAGCTCGACCTTTGGCCTCTTATGGCTCACTTATTGCCGCCACTGTAGTTGCACTACTTGTGCTTTTAACGCTAGCAATCTCAATTAGATGGAGACGGAAACGGTAAACACTTTTGAATTTTATTGTTTGTTCTTTATTTTCACTTTTAGGCACAACCTTCATTTTTAATTTGTGTTCGTGCATATAGTTGCTGCTGCTGCTGCTGTTGCTTATGTTGTCATGAATCTTGAATCTTGAATCTTGAATCTTGATTTGTTCAACTATCATAAAAGCATTGCCGATGTCATGTAGAGGGTGGGTCACGATATCCTTTTGTGCTGTGTGCTTATGTTGTCAATATACGATGTTGATATTGTAAATTTGTCATGAGAGAGTTGGAAGTGCATACGCTTCTCTCTGGAACCTACGAGTGACTGCAGCCGCTGGTAGGCTGCCGTTTGTGCAGCTGCGGCTGCTGCTGCTGCTGCTGCTGGTGTTGTTACTGTTGCTGTTGTTGTCGTTGAGGTTTTTGTCGTTGTTGTTGTTTCGTCGTCGATGTTGTTGTTTTAGCTGTTGTTGTGGTTGTTGGAACTCATGCTGTAGGTTAAATGCCAATTATTCATTTCAAATACAAGCCGATAATACGTATTTTTCTCAGAATAATGTGGAGCCGAGCTACTCATCCGGAAGTCTGGTACCCAGTCTCTTATCCACTTAACATTCACATTCATTTACATTAAAAGTTAACATGTTTGGTACTACTATGTTTTGTTTTTTTTCATCGATAGTGCAGTCATGGTCTCGCTGTATCATTATAGGGACACGCCGCTTGGATCGGGCGAGTTGGTCTTAAGCGTGTGTACACCGTTTGTTATAAAAAGTCATACAATAATGGTTAGGAAGATGTTTATAGTAGAATATAACGATCCACACGAAAATGCATCTAAATTTTCGGATAATACTTTCTCTAGAGTTCAAATGAACATCAAATAAACAGTCAACAAAACAATACTAGAACTCTTTACCCATTGTTCTTGCTTTCTTCTTCAGACATTCAGTCACCGATGACGAGGTGCCAATGTCGGTCATCACGGGAGAAGGCAAGTATTCCCTTTAAGTGATTTTCAAATGACCGTCAACCAATGACTGGGGTTGATTACACATACACACACATTTTGCTTCTATATGGATATGTATTTTTCTTCCGTCACGAAGTAAAGCTTTATTCTTAGTTTGATACTTCAAACATGTTTGGGGAAAGGCACTTGACGCCATCATTAATAGTTTCATCGACACAATAACTGAACAGATGGTCACTCTTGCCCCCCCAAAAAACCCGAAAGTTAATATTTATAAAAATATTATTTTGTTGTTTGCCGTGGGTTTGGCAAATCTATAAGAAACCCGTGGAGTTTCGGGAGAAAAAATTCTAGCACAAAATCATAATTTCAGGCAAAGTTTCACATGAAAGTTTAGACTTTCAAGTTTATGACTTTTAAGTTGAAGCTTGTAGATTATGAACAGTGTAAAATGCATTTGGAAACTGGTTGTTTGTGCCGCTGAACCTATAAGGAAACGTATACGTTTGGTTGTTACTTTACTTGGTAGGACGAACAGCATCTTTCGATTAAAGGGGAGGTGTACTCGTTTGGTAATAACCTGAAAACTTACTTAGTAACAAGCACTGGAGAGCTGTTGATAGTATACATTGTGGTAAATGACTCCCTCTGAAGTATCATAGTTTTTGAGAAAGAGGTAATTTCTCACTAAAAGAATAAATTACTTCTAGCTAGAAGTCTTTTATTCCTATCCGAAAGCATACAAATGTTGTCCAACAAAGGTGTTTTTTTCTTTCACCATTTTTTTTGCAGCTTCGATAAACCATTTGAGCCCAAAGTTTAACAGGCTTGCTATTAATTTTTTATGCTTATGATGGGATACAACAAGTGAGAAGACTGGTCTTTGACAACTATTACCAAATGTGTCCGGGCCTTTAAGCACCTATATAACTTTGAGAATAATTTCACTTCGAAGTAATGGACAAATAGTTAAGTTGTACAGCTAAGAAACTTCACATTCAAGCACATCTCTCAGATTGTGTATTCCCATGATAGGGAATACTCTCTCTCTGCTTGAACTTATAACCGCTCCGAATTTCGGCGATATCAAAACAATCGCGACTGCCTTTTGAAATGAATCTTTCGCAGGTTAGTTGTATCGTATATTTTCTACATCTGTAAAGGATCAAACCAACAAAACGGTTTCAATTCCTTGAGGTATGCTATGCCTTTATCTTGTAAGTGTCGAATCATCCCCAAGAAGCAAGCTCGACCCTCTAGTTTGAGTTTTGTTGTCATTGGTTAGTCACCTATACACGTATACGAGTTAGTCAGAAAATTACAGAGAGAACCCTCTGTCAAAACACTTCGAAAGAATAAACTTTCTTTGAAAGGGGTGGGATCTGTTTGCCAAAGACACACATTTTGATTTGTTTAATATAGCTGTATTCGATTCTGTCTGTATTGCTAGTTACGACCGTGTTTCAGCCTCAGGAGTAGACGGCAACGGCCTCTGAAAAAAAGGTGTAGCCCTCACCTTGAAGTGGCCTAGGTCTTGTGTGTATTGCGACTTGTATAAGAAAAAAAAAAAAAAAAAAAAAAAAAAAAAAAAACGTTGTAGCTTTCAGAAAATTTCGATAAAGTCGTAACAACATTACCATACCAGGCAGTTCCCGACCATAGCCATTGTAGCGTTCAGTAAGTTCGAACTGTCGTTGTAAACAATACTGCATTACAAGTTATGACATTACGGCCGTTGTAGCGTTAGTAAAATACGATTCTGTGTTACGAACTGTCGTTATGAAACAACAAGTTGGCAATAACACATGTAGCAGTTGTATTGTTCAGATTAATTAAAATGTCGTTATTAAACACTGTTTTACCAATTACGACCGATTCTGTCCTTATAAAATACCGTACAGGCAGTAACAACCATAATCGTTGTAGCGTTCAGTAAATTAAACACTTTCTTTATAAAACACCATAATTGGCACTGTTGACAGTTACTTCTGCGACCTTCTTGTACACAGTAATTTTGTAGTTCGCCTCTTAGACGTTTTTATAAAACACCCTAGGGACTTGAATTTGTATTCATTCATTCATTCATTTTTATTAAAAAAAAAAAAAAAAAAAAAAAAAAAAAAAACTGGCAGCACGAAGCTGCATTACAAGATAGCCGGACGCTCAGTTATTAATTCCATTGCTGTCTTTATAAAACACCGTATTTGTTTGCACTTTTGGCAGTTACAATCGTTGCCGACGTGAAATGTTGTAAATTCGCTTCTGTCTTAAGCCGTAGCCGTTTATGGCTTTCGCTGACTTAGCCCAAAAGTTCAAATTGACTACTGTATTTGAGAAACCCCGTTTGGGCAGTTACAGCCATAGCGGGATCAGGCTTATCCTGAGCCCAAAAGGTTCAAATTCGGTACTGTCTTTGCTAAACTCCCTTATACGAGCAGTTATCCCTTAGCCGGATGCTGAGGCTTTCACTGAGCCAAATGGTTCAGTTGGTAACCTGAGTTCTAATTTTGCCCCTCTTGGATTCGAAACAGAGATTGATGATTCGAGAAACGCGGAGGAAAATCCACATTTAAACAAAGTTGACTAAAATGCTATAAATATCATGAACTACGCCCTACTTGTCAATAAAGCCTTGTATGGATTATTCTTTCTTATAGCTCTACCTTAAAGGAGCATAGTGGAGAGACAAAAACTCGTCTAAGATCACAGATTTACACAAAACTTACACAGCCTGATGATGATGACAGTAGAAAACATCCCTTAAATATTTTCTGTCTGAAATGTATTTTTTGTTCACGAGAAATAAATAAAGCAACTTCCCTTTCGGAGATAATCACACAGTGAGTGTTTCATTCCCTTTTTCAGTCGATGTCATGCAAAATGTCATGCAAAATTTTCCCGTAATCCAGATGGCCGATCGATCTTTAACTTACAGGTTTGTCAGTTAGTTGAGGATTACTTATACAAGTGCTTATACTGCAAGCAACTGTTTTGTTAGTAAACAAAAAATATTGAAATGCCCCTTTAACACGAATCTATCATTTCATAGTTCCCTGAAAGTCACAGTTATTCTAACAGGGCTGCGAAACATACATGAGAGGTCAAAGGTCGTCTTGCTAATGGATGTTTCCGTTGTGCGGAAATGAGCAAGGCTAGGGTATGAACTCGGCTGTGGGTCCCTATGGCAAGATAAGGCGGGGGTGCTGAAACATATTCTTCCATCAGTCGATTATTTGTAAAATAATTATAGACTTTTTGATTTACAAACAGGTTTGGATTGCAAGGTATGTTTTTGAAAGGATTTAACGAAAGAAATGATGATAGGCAAAGTCTGCCTCGATTGGCGTCACAAAAGGGGTAGGCGGAGTCAGCCCCCAAACAACTTTATATATTTTGTCAACATATAAATCGTGACAAACAATTACCAAAAAAACATGTTTTATTGTTCGTAAGCATATACTCTTATGTCTGAAAGAAAAACAAATTCTATTTCCTGGTGACTTTAAAAGTAGCTTTAGAACACAAGTGTTTCCGTAGTACAGAATAAATCTCAGAGAGCATTCTGAGGAATTTAAACAATTTTTCGTCTAGATTTTATCGTCCGCTTTATTTTTTTTTAATCAACGTTCTTGTAAAGACATTATCTTTTGTGTACATTTGAACTTAAAGACACTAGAAACTATTGGTAATTGTAAAAGACCAGTCTTCTCACTTGTTGTATCTCAACATATGCATAAAATAACAAACCTGTGAAAATGTGAGCTCAACCGGTCATCGAAGTTGCGAGATAATAATGAAAGAAAAAATACCATTGTCACACAGAGTTGTGTGCTTTCAGATGCTTGATTTCGAGACCTCAAGTTCCAAACTTGAAGTCTCGAAATCAAATTCGTGGAAATTACTTCTTTCTCGAAAACTAATCCACTTCAGAGGGAGCCATTTCTCACATTGGTTTTTTTACTACCAACCTCTCCCCGTTACTCGTTACCAAGTAAGGGTTTATGCTAATAATTCTTTTGAGTAATTACCAATAGTGTCCACTGCCTTTAAATAAATGCATAAAAACGCGCCTTGTTTGCACGAGGAAAACTTAATAAATGTTACCACGTGATGCCAACTGTAGATAAGTGCGTAAATGGAAAGGGTGTGGGGCAGTTTGGGTAATTGTGAACAAGGGGGTAACCCACATCCTTCCCTAAATTATAATATTGGGACTTTTTATAGTTATAATTGCCTCTCTGTTAATATTAAATTTTCAAACCCCAAATTTAACGCGCTAAACAAAAAGTTAGTTTGCAAAGCTAACTTTACTGTTAATTTTACGGCAGTCGTGACACGATATTGCGCGTGAGGCCGATCCTAATAAGCCAGGGGTCGATTTCACAAAGAGTTAGGACTAGTCCTAACTTAGGACTAGTCCTAGGAGATATACAAATTGCACGGATAGTCCTAAGTTAGGACGAGTAACTGATCCTAACTCGAAAAAAGACTATAGTCCTAACTCTTTGTGAAATCCACCCCAGGGCTCGTAGTGGAGTGCCTTAAACAGAAAATGAACAAACTTTGTAAACCCCACCAAACCTGTTCAATACCTTTGAATGTCATTAAAATAATACAACATTTCTTAGCACACTAAAGGGAAAGTATCCACGATCAAAACAACTGGACTGTCATAATCGGATATCCGTTTTACAATTTTTCTTTTGCTGGATACAAGCCAGCACAAGGAGTTAAATCTGGTTTTCTTTTGTTTATACGCAGGGGGGGAAACAACCCATAGTCCCCCACTACCTCAAGGGTCAATGGCTGGCAGATATGGGCCGTAAAAATATTAACCATGTCCCCTTTTTATTCTATTGGACAAAATTGGCTTTGGCATTAAAGGCCCCTCCTGAACGAATTCCCCTCTGTCTCGAAGTTGAAATGACTGACGGAAAATACTTCACTTTTAATATTAGAAAATTAATAAGAGTAAGTAATAGCAGGTGCACTATGTGTAGTGACCGCTTTTACTTTTTTTTTCTGGGACACGATAAAACTCGGCATACAGGTAAAGTTGTAATTGTGCCAACGACCAAAACATACCCCTTAAAGGCACTGGACACTCGAGGATGTTACTCAAAATAATTATTATCATAAAAAGTTACTTGGTAACCAGCAACGGAGGGCTGTTGGTAGTATAAAACATTGTGGAAATCGGCTCCCTCTGTATACTATGTCAAGGCATATTATGTTGGGATACACCAAGTGAGAATACTGGTCTTTGGCAGTAATACCAAAGGTGTCCGGTGCCTTTAAAGGCTCTAAATTAAAGTTGCGGTCATGTATCAAGGTTAGATTGTGGAAGGCTTTCATGGTGCTCATTGTGGTGTTGTGTCCCAGTGTCATCCATGCAGCCACTAAACACTGGAACCTCGATCACTCTATAATACATTACATTCCCAGAGTGTAGGTCGACAATGAGAATCTAGGAGAGGCTAGGTGGCAGCAGACTTAAATGTGTATTGTTTTCGTAACTCAGAGCATGTGCACAATTAATGGGTTTGACAGGTCTAAGTCTGCACTATTGCCAATCTCGCAACCGTAGTTTCCAAAAATAAATAACGTTAAGAACTGAACCCGCGGGCCCAATTTGAAAAGGATGGATCTTAACTGCGTACCAAATTAAATTAAGTGTGACATCAAAACACAAAGTATTATGTCAGCATTGACGACTCATCGTATAAGATGAACCCCAAAGCTTTGTGAAAATCGAGCCCTAGTTCGATTCATAGGCTAAGAATCACATTTTCACTACCCCTTGGGGACGTGTGGGTTGCCACTCATACTTCCTGCCCAGCGAATAGGGTAGAGCCTGTCAGAGGACCGTACAACCCCGTACCCGTCTGTCTGCTGTCACTTTTTTGTTTCTGTCCAACATTATTAATTCACCCCAAGCATTTAAAGGCACTTGGGTTGATTTGAAAAAATTAAGACTTAGCAGTCTTATCTCGAGTTAAGACGAGTTACTCGTCCTAGCTAAAGGACTATAGTCCGAAGTTTTGTCTAACTCCTAAATAGTCAAAGTACAAGTTTCAAGTTCACTAGGAATATCTTTGTAAAATCGACCCCTGCTGTCGATTTCACCTAATTAATTTCTTCCTAATTAATCTTAGGACTTAGGGTGAGTTAAGTTCCGTATCCTTAGACGTTAGGACGCATTGAACACATCCTAAGTTAGAACGGTTTACTCGACGTCCTTACTCGAGATAGGATTAATCCTAGCGTTTCGTGAAATCGGCTGCCTGAATAATGTTTCACTCAAACATTTGAAACTGAGAAATACTTCAGGCTTGAAGCCTTTCTCAGGCATCTGAAAACAAATTTGTGCAACGATGGAGTTTTTCTTTCGTTATTTTCTTGCAATTTCGATGACCAATTGAGTCCAAACTGTCACCGATTTGTTATTATAATATGCATGTTGTGATACACCAAGTGAGAATACTGGACTTTGACAATTACCAAAGGTGTCCAGTGCCTTTAAAGTTGTCAAGGGCCTTGTTTCGTGATTCACTTTTAACCACTAGGTGGTTACTGAATAAGGATACTATAAACATAGGAGACAAATAATTATGCCGTCAACTCAGCAAAAACTGTACAGCGCCCTCCCACGACTGCTTCCCACAATCATCACAAAGTTTCACGGCCATGCTTTTGTGTCACCTCTTCCATGCGGGACTTTCTTCTCACAAAGATCGTATCGGTTTAACCTTTCACACAAAGATATTTTTCCGATCACGAGTTTTTTTTCTCTCCAAAATAACAAACTTTAGAACAGAAAACCCCCAAAAGTTCACAGATTTACAAATTACTTACACGGTTTACAGAAGGTAATGGTGAAAGACTTCTCTTGAAATATTATTCCATGAAATACTTTTATTACTTGTTGAGAAAACATTAAAACAATTATCACTTCTCATGACACGCGAAACGTGCGGAAACAAGGGTGTGTTTTCCCTATATTTTCTCCCGACGACTGATTGAGCCTAAAATTTTCGCAGGTTTCTTATTTTATATTTAAGTTGTGATACACGAAGGTGGGCCTTCGGACAATACTGTTTACCGAAAGTGTCCAATGGTTTTAACAATCATTTTAATAAAATTAGGTAAATTTAGGTTTTCTCGGTCTATTTCATCCGTTTTGACATCCGGCTCATTCAATAATTCGTTTTAAAATTAATGCTCCGTTTCATCAACATTCGACAGTCAAAAGAAGTAATCTAATTTTACCAGTATGTATTCACTGGTCGAAATAATAAGATAATTCAATTCGATTAGGCCACTAGTATCACCCAGATTGTGTAAAAGCCAACATCAATAGCTGTAATTCAACAATTCAAGTTCATCAAGTGTAAATAGGTTGTAGAAATTAAGAATGGTCAATGTGTAGTCTTGAATGTCATATATGAAATAGAATGACCGAAACAAATTTGAATGACGAAAACGAAATCATGTCTGCACGAAAACGAAAATTGAAGCATTAATAGATGAAAACAAAATTATATTATTTTGAGAGAGTTAGGGTAAAGAATTTCAAATCAATTCAGATTTGCATACTTATGAAAAATAAAGCCAAAAACAGAATTGAATGCGTGTTAATGAGACTAACTATTTTTTGCTGAAATTGGCGGGGGGGGGGGGATCTATACAATAAAAGAAATATCAAGTTATATTATGTAAATGCATTGACTTTTTGAGCACACGATGTATTAATGCTAGAAATAGTGCATAATGGCACTGGACACCTTTGGTATATTGTCAAAGACCATTCTTACTTGATATCCCAACATAAGCATAAAATAACAGATCTGTGGAAATTTGGGCTCAACAATTGGTGGTTAAAGTTGCGAGGAAATATTGAAAGAAAAAACACCCTGATTGCACAAAACTTGTGTACTTTCAGATTCCTAAAAAAGGCTTCAGGCCTGAATTCTTATTATTTTGAGAAAGAAATTACCTGTTTCTCAAAAAAAAAAAAAACATTTTCAAAGGGAGCCGTTTCTCACAATGATTTATACTATCTACAGTTCTCCATTACTCGTTACCAAGTAAGCGTTTATGCTTACAATTATTTTACATTTGTTTTGCAATTTATACCAAAAGTGTCCAGTGCCTTTAAAAAGGAATCGTGTGTAAATATAGAACATGGTATCTAAACTGTAGCAAATAAATTGGCTTCCGATGTAACGGAAAGGCAATTTAATCTAAAGAGGAACCTGGAGGTCTTTTACAAACTCAGGCTAAGGGCTGCAGCTCTGGCTTAGTCTGGCTCCCGCCCTTGTACATTTTGAAGTAGTGTGTATTAATTTTAGTATGCTTGCTTTGACTAGAGGAGGCCTGCGGCAGTGTTTTAAGCGTATAAAGGACAAAGGTTTCCTTTACAAAATATCACACTACAAGAGAGGTTAACTAAATGTATTATACACGTATATGTTTACTTATTATTATTTTTTTTAAGGCAGTGGACACGATTGGTAATTACTCAAAATAATTGTTATCATAAAACCTTTCTTGATTACAAGTAATGGGGAGAGGTTGCTAGTATAAAACATTGTAAGAAACGGCTCCCTCTGAATTAATGTAGTATTCGAGAAAAGAGTAATTTTCCACGAATCTGATTTCGAGACCGCGAATTTAGAATTTGAGGTCTCGAAATCAAGCATCTGAAAGCACACAACTTGGTGTGACAAAGGTGTTTGTTTCTTTCATTATCATCTTCTTGCAACTTCGACGACCGATTTTGCTCAAATTTTCACATGTTTGTTATTTTTTGCATATTTGTTTCATCAGTTGGGATACATCAAGTAACAAGACGGGTCTTTGACAATACCAATAGTGTCCACCATTGTCTTTAAACCATTAAACAATGTCATTTGCTACTACAGTATGGTGCTACTGACATCTGATTTAATCGATGAGGGAAACTTGTAATATTACTCTACCAGTAAATCCCATGTTTAATGATGCACTTCTATTCGCAATTTGCCAGACATGAATAATGCACCAATTCTACATACATGTACGTGATAAGTGACGCACACAAAGTGAAAACAACTCGTAGTTCGATCTGTTGTGGAACCCATTTTAAAGTATTGCCGCGGCTAGTGAGATGTTTGTCCATTTTATTTATTGACTGTTAAGGTTTTGGTGAGACTTTTTGAGACATTTTGAGGTAGAGAACGAATGACAAACTTGTCCATGCAGATGCTAACATTCAATGAAAGGCATACACAATTTAAACCGTTATTTAGAACTAAAGTGACGGCGCAACTTCAAGATCTGAACAACACGACCGGCCATTTGGCGTGTTTTCCTCGTTTTCTGTAAACACATGAATTATAGATGAACCTATAGAAACATAGTTGTGCGTTTCAATTGTTTTGCTACCGATTTGAGCTTCAATCAAGCGGCCGGGATGACGTCAATGTGTTAGGTGTATACTACTTTGTTTACCTCTAAAGTACAACTTACATACAATACAACAATATCCTCTTTCACTTTTGTTTTCAAAGCAATATATTTCAGTTAACAAGAAATGTACTTGGGTGGAAAATGTTTACAGTATTTAGATTGTTTGGATATTAGCAAGTGCATGTTAACGGGGTTTATTCAGGCCTCAAACTATAGAGGTTGGGGAAGTCAGAACAACTTGACGGGCCTAATATCAAATTGAGCGGAGGATACAATGTTCAAGAGCCAATGGATGATTTTCCCTTAACTTTAAAAAGCTGTGAGATTTTTTGAATTGTCAGCATTTTGCATTGCATGCTATGTGAGTTTGGGTGGAGTTTGGGTGCACTCTTTAGAGATTAATATAGTTGCAGGGGCTGTCTGCTTCCACATACCGACACGAACTATCCGAGGTTGTCAAGTCTTTCACTGCCATGATATGCAGTATGTATAGACTTTGTCGCTGCTAAACCAACACAATTGAAATGGCATTTTGACGTCCGAATTGACGGCTAATTTGGCTGGATTGGCGCAGCATCACGAGTTGAAATGGCATTTTGACGTCCGAATTGACGGCTAATTCGGCTGGATTGGCGCAGAGCATCACCAGTTGAAGCTTATAAGCAGCGGTCGTAGACGTAGCTACAGCCGCTATTTCGGATTCGGCACTACTGTGATTGTAACAAACTTTGGCTCATTAGTAGGCTCTCTTATTGCTAATGGACAACTCTGTCCAATCATCCATTCCAACATTCTCCATCATAGAGCAAAGCAAGCAAATATCCCGTTTAGACGAAACATAATAACACCGCATATAAAATACGGTATCGACCAAAGATTATAGAGCGCCGCAAGGCGCAAGATGCGGAACTCGGGCTGAAATGTGAAATCCCACTGGACGCCATTTCGGCAAGTAACTTTTTTGAGCTTTGCGGCGCTCTATAATCTTTGGTATCGACGTATATAGGCCGTTTCCGAAATGACAGCTGCGGCTAGTCTGTGGCTAGATTTCCGCGTCATCACACTTAGCAACAGCCGTAGCCGTAGCTGTAGGGTCCAATTCGGATACGGCCCTAGTTCGTCTACTACATAATTCTACTAACAAACCACTTCTGTCGATAATACATCAAAACGCGATAACACCCCCTCTCCCCCCCTCCTTCTCTCTGTTTCTTGTATGCTATAGGCTTTTACACGCACGCTCCTAATTACACATTAAACACGTAGTCAGTCTAGCTCGTTAAAAATCTTGGAATTTTGCCGTAGGGGAAAAATAGACGGTCGTTCAAAGGTTTTGTTTAATTAAAGTAAATTCACAGTTGATTAATATCGGGAACAAAATTACCCTCTGCCTTTATACTGAAAGCTCCAGCGCAAGCAGAAGGAGGGGGACTTGTACTTTTTTCCCCGCGTAAACAAAGTATTTAACCATTGTATTGTCTTTCTTGTCTCCCTTAGCTCGCCGGTAGGATTCTTAAGCTGTATTCGTTTTACCAAGAAATTGGTTAAACTATAATTTAAAGAGATATTATCACCATGATGTTGGAGTGTGTGTGTGTGTATACGGGCCTTTTCTTCTTCGTTTTTCTTCTTCCTTTTTTTGTTTTTGTTTGTTTGTGTGTTGGGGGGTCATTTATGTTACTGTTACTGTTTTTGTTGTTGCTTGTGTTTGTTTTGTTTCTATCGTCAAACGGGGATTTAGAAAGGACTGGATATACGTACACTGATTATCTCTCAATGTTCTAATCATTTCAGATGGAAGGATTTCTTGGACAGAGTCGTACCGGAACGTGCATTTTACACCAAGTAAGCTTTAATAGCACACACATTTTAACTTTCTGTAATAATAATTAACTCGAATGTGCGTTACAGTACATCGTGGCTAATCGTGGACGAGCAGTAATTATACAAAGCACCGTATTCACGCTCTGGTGTTTCTGATTGGCAGAGAGTGGGTTCGAGTCCCAGTCGTGTTTTTTTAAGCAATATACTTTAACATGTGATTGTTTGGTCCATCGGATGGGAAATTGGCCCTTTGTGCCATGTTCAATTATTGGTAGTGCCACTTAAATGAGCACAGAACACTTTTGTCACATTAAATGTAAAGCAAAACAACTTATCTGTGTACTTGTGTTTCTCAAAATCTGACATGAAAAAGCCGAGCTGTGCAATTAGAACTGTTTGTAGTTTTCCACAGTGTTTATTTTAAATGTTATGTTCGCACTTGAGTCAGGTTTTGTTTTATGGTCGCCAACTTATTGGATTTTTAAAACCTCGTACAATAACATATTTGGACACAGGCTTTAACATGTTTTTGTTCTTGCGTTTCAATCATCACAGATTACTCGCCATACAATGTGGAGACAGATGGTCTTACTGCCAGCTCGGTCTACACGCAGCTGGATCAACCAGCCGATCGCAGGTTCCCCAACGTGCGCACCAGTCGGGTCTCGTCTCAACTGGCCATGCGCACTACGTCAGTTCATTGCGACTATGACGAGCCCCAACCGGTGGTTGTAAACCAAGTCAGGTCACGGCCTCACACGAACCGGATTTCGGACTACGATGAACCCGACTTTAGTCTGGTTAACGGTGCCGCCTCGGGGGTCTTGGTGAGCGGCACGTCTATTGGGGCGTTAGGAGTGACGCAACCAGATGAAGCTTACTACTCCTCTCTACAGGAAATGGGCGGCCGCGTGTCCAATGAGGCGGCGGCGACCAGACAGAATGACGTATATTACAGCTCTATCAAATCAAATGAGAAAGTAGAGCAACCGACGACTGTTATAGGTGAAGAAGTGAAAGGCAGTGATGAGAGAACGACACGCGCTGGGGAGCAACGACCTTTTTACTTCACTTTAGAGCGGTCAGCAAACAATCGTCCGATAAGATCGTCAGAAGATGGAGACGAAGAGGCAGTTGATGACCACGTTGGTTCAGATGACGACGAAGACACTACGATCAAGTACGACTATTTGCAGCTGACAACCAAGGGGGCAAACGCGTCGGATGCTCCGGTGTATTCGACGTGCCGCAACGCTCGGACATCAACCACGGACTATCTAAAACTAGCCGATTCTCACAGCGGTTTACCAGATGTGACGACGACGACAGCGCCCACAACCGGCGATTCCGGGCCAGTTGAAGGATGCGCGGGAAAGGATGGCGGCAGTCAAGGCGAGATCGCTGATGCTGAAAACGTATACAATACGTTACAACGCCGTAAACGATCATCTACAGCCACAAACACTGAAGAGATATATAATGTGCTTTTTCTGGAATAAGATTTCAGTATTCTGTTGGTAGAGTTTCAAACGTCATGGCACAATACTTGTATAGCGATCTGGGTTTTAAAAACCTGTTTGAAAAGCTGCAAATATTCGAGATTGTGTGTGGTTCGTTTGAAAGGGTACGTGCCAAACTAGTGCATGATTTGAAAAGTAACATTATACACATAATAGGTTATTTCAAAGGTTGAAATGATGTGAGTTCTTTATTTAAGAAGGATGAACAGTGACGTGTTTGTTTATAAAACCAAGCAATTTTTTTCATTCCAGCCATCTTAAGTTTGATTTTACAGTAAAATCACGTGATCAAATCTTGCGGCACCTATTAGATTGTAGCCAGACGTGTGACAAGAACAAGTGACTCAAAAATGCATCCTGTGGACAATTATTGAGTTATTTCCTTTGACACTGCACTTTAAAGTTTCTCCACAGACTTGGTGTACAGAATTCACTCTGGAGCATTCGGGTCTTTTTGAATTAACTTGTGGAGATCTTTTATTTTCCGGTATTGGTTTTGTTCTTGGTCTCCATAATGTATCTAGTACATAGAGTTATATATAAGAACTATAGGGCGCACGAGTGATGCTTCGTGCACAAACGCCACGGGACCGCAAGATGACAAGCGCGCCATTCACTACGCGCATAGAATATGAAATACACTTTTGAGTTTTTTTTTATTGAACGCTCACGCGATGCTGTTTGTACAACTTACAAAATGGCCGCACAAACACACGCTGTGTGATAGCTGTTTTGTCAACTTAGAAAATGGCCGCCTGCTCGCATACCGGGGCGCGTATATAGGCCAGTGCGCGCTCTAGTTCTTATATATAACTCTATGATCTAGTATGAGTACGTAGCCCTGGCGGCCTTTCACTTTCGTATTATACTGCTGTGTACAGAGGAAGAGTCCTCTATAGGGCTTCTAGTAAGAGCACAGTGTGAGCTGACTCGAGATAGACAGTACCCTCATTGGCAATAGTTCGTTTTAAAGCCATTGGATGCTTTCGGTAAACAGTATTGTCCAAAGGCGCCTTTAAATGTTCCACAGATTTAGTGCGTTTTATAAATGCTGTATTATTATTATTATTATTATTATTATTAAAGGCCCACACTTCGTGGATCACAACTTATATATAAAATAACAAACCTGTGAAAACTTAGGCTCAATCAGTCATCGGAGTTGGGAGAAAATAACGGGGAAACCCACCCTTGTTTCCACACGTGTCTCCCTGTCATGACATGTGCTTAAATTAAATCCGTAACTCTCGATATCGAGATTTGATAATTATGTTTTAATGTTTTTTCAAAAAGTATAAAGCATTTCATGGAATAAAATTTCAACAGAGGTCTTTCACCATTATACCTTCTTTAAACCCTGTAAGTTTATTTGTAAATCTGTGAACTTTTTGTTCTGTTCCGAAAGTGTCCAATGGCTTTAAAAGGCAGTGGACACTATTGGTAATTAATCAAAATAATTATTAGCATAAAACCTTACTTTGTAACGAGTAATGTGGAGAAGTGTTGATAGTATAACACATGGGAGAAACAGCTCCCTATGAAGTAACGTAGTTTTCAAGAAAGAAGTAATTTATCACGAATTTGATTTCGAGACCTCCTGAATGTACACAACCGCGTGTGACGGGTGTTTTTTCTTTCATTGTTATCTCGCAACTTCGACGGCCAATTGAGTTCAAATTTTCACAGGATTGTTATTTTTTGCATAAAAAAATATGTTGAGAAACACCAAATGGTCTTTGACATATTTCAAAGGTGTCCAGTGTTTTTAAGTTACATTGGTAATGGTTAATTGACAACGCCTTGGTTATAACGTATAAACTGTAATTACTTGAATGGAAACTGTATAAACGAGTTAGTTATTGCAACATGGCTTTACATCTCTGTTTGCTTTGAGAGCCAAATTACATCCAAACTCGGTGGGTGCAGTAGTTTGTCTGGTTAATTTTTACATACGAAGTGTGGAAAGTTGTTCTTGGATTTGTGCGCATGTTCAAAACCAGGCCTACGTAAATTAACGTATCTGCTGCCACCAAGCGTCACACCGTCACCACTAATAATAGTAGACTTAGCGAAGAGTGTGTTTTTTCAAGGATGGTGGCTTTGAAACACAACAATTAAAACATCTGTTCATCAAAATGTTAATCGCCGAGCCTTTATTTAGATAGTGAAGTTGTGTAAATACAACAGTGCCCCAAAACTTACAATTGGTGTATGGTTTTAAGTACAAACATAAATTAAACAGATGAAGAAATCTCTATAGAATTAAATTTTCCAAAATTTTTACGCTTGGTGCCCAATTTACATGTTCTCTCACGGTTAGTTTATCTTGGAATGAGCTGTTTTTAACCTGAGAACAGTTTACATAACTGCCGTTGATTTCGCCAAACTCTTTCAAACTTAAAGGCTGGCTCACACTATGACGAAAAGAGGGTACGGCAAGCTATGTTAAGCTGCGAAGTGCAATTTTGAATTTGCCGACAATCATCGTGTGTTGCCGTCAATTGTCGCTGACGAATCCGCTAGTGACCGCAGACTGCCGCAAAAATCAGTCACGGTCCGTCGGCAAAGTGTTTGAAATGTTGTGACAGAGTTGTCCCCCTTTTGCCATCACTTTGCCGGCAACGTTTGGTGATTCTCACGTTCCCCACCTTCCGTTCGGTCTTTGCCGCTACTTTTAGGTGAGCCAGCTTTTAGGATTAATCTAACGACTTGTGACAAGTAACGTATCCATAGACGTTATGACGCACTGAACCCATCCTAAGTTAGGACGAGTTACTCGTCCTAACTCGATGTAGGATTAATCCTAGCGTTTCGTGAAATCGGCTGCTAAAAACTCAAAAAGTACAGACTAAAAAGGTTCCACACACTCCCAAACTCGACTATCGATGGAGCTCTTTGCGAAATTCCCTTATTATACTAAGTGCATAATTTCTTTTTTTCGACATCAACATTGCCTCTGTCGTAATGCTGTTCACTGTTTTCCCCCCAAAGTCGATTCAGTTAAGGAGAATGGAAAAGAAAGTGTAGATTCGTGGATAAAATGTACAGAAAGTGTAGATTCGTAACGAAACCAGTGTTGATTCTTTAAAACAATCTACACTTTCAACAATAGAGCAGTTGTGTCCGCCCCGTGCAAAACCGCTCTTACGGTAAATTAAACGTTCGCCATTTTTTGTACAAGCTAACTGCATGTCATGAATGACAAGGGAAATGTTCGGCCGTTGGGTATTCGCTGCAATCATAAAATACGTGAATATTCATGCTGCATAATTATACGTAGGTTCAGTGCATGCACGCTCGCTTACGCGTGCACATACGTGTACAGTCATGTACATGTCCACCGGACGGTTTTTGCATAGCCCCGGACACGATTGCATATGAAAAAGTGTCCGGAGCGGACAGTATTGCTTGGCGGACACAATTGCATCTGACACCGGTCATGTTCCACTGGAATTCATCCCCACATCTGCGGCAGGAAACTGGGTCAGGTGAAGTGCAATGAAGACGGCACCCATGCTTTGGCAAATACACGGAGAGCCATTTAAAACGCATGTGTTCTTGGTTATTCCCTTGGGATGTGAACGGGGGGGGGGGGGGGGGCCTGGGGGAGGGAGAACAATTTTGTGGTATTGAATGAATGGGGAGAGTGAAGAATGCATTATGCTCGGGCATCAGTTCAGGTTTTTTCATAATTCTCATCAGGAGTGCTTGTGTTTGTGTGTGTGTGAGAGTTCTGCCAAGAATTGATGGGGTCTTTGAAAAAAATGCCAATGAAACCGGATATAAACACCGGCCTGACGAGCCCCCTTGTCTCGGTAAGACTTTACTTCACTTCTCATCCTTTTATTGCCAAGGAAACCGGATATAATATTGTCTCGGGACAGACTTTACTCCTACTGTTTGTTTTAAAAATTATCTTCCTCCCTCAACTCAAATTAAAGGCTTATCTTGAACTCTTTGGACTTTACGCCTTCCTGTTAAAAAGTAAGGAGAGTTTGGACTTCATTTCAGAAAAAAACACACGATTAGTTTAATAATGGAGGAAGGGCAATTATATGTCTAAGCGCCTACAGTGTTTGGTCACCTGGAAAACATCAAAGAAACCAACAATCACAACGCACAATTTAATGGTACCTCTTCCTCTTTTAATATAAATTACCCCGGTCAAGCTCAAATACAAGCCTTCTTTTTTTTATCTTGTTTGATTAATTGCCGAGAGAATAGCTGTCGTTCTATTTCATCCCGTCAATTGGGTCATTAGGTAACAAATTGATATTGCAAACAATTTGATCACTGAGTTGTCACTTTTCACATTGCAGCTGCCACAATTAGGCAGATGAAACGGCGTAAAAAAAATGAGCATGGACGGTTTGGTAATATATTAACATGCTGATTTTTTTTGGACAGTTTAATGAAGCCGGGTGTCACAATTGGGTCCAATAGGTCTATCAGAGATACAAGTGACGCGTCAGTTGTCAGGGGAAATAATTATGCCATGCAAGTTGCGTTTTCTTAAAATAGGGTGATTTTTGACTGCGTTTTTTTTGTAATTGTTGGAAATTTTTTGAGATCAAACGTACAGGTTAGAATTTTCATTTTAGTCCGTAAATTGATATCGACGTCGGATTCTATAGCAACACATTTGTGTCCTAAATCTTTTTCTCTTGCTCTAGATTTTACGAGTCTTAACTTTTTAAAAATGGATGATTTCAAATCATTTTGTTTAGCAATAGCGCACATTTATTTTGTCACGTTTAAGTTTTAAGGGTTAACACAACCTATATCTCCTCATCTTGCTCGGTTTAAGTTTCACAGGAAAACAAAAAGCTATAACCTCATCTTTTCGGCTGGGTAAATGTTTACCTTGTTATCCAAAACAATATTGTATGCATAAAACGACAAAGCACTAACATTTCAGCGCCCAGATAGAAAAGAGGAGAATTCTTTTCAGAACTGAGAAGTCTCCCCAATTTCCCCAAAATCTACTCAGCTGAAGTAGTAGGATAGATATTCAACAAGACAAGTTCTCAAAGGAACATAGTCTACCCAGAAAGTAGATTAATATTGTACACACTGGTGTTACCGCAAACCATACATACACCACCATTCGTCTTGTTTGCATTACATTTTAAGTCCTTTAATGTTTTTGAACATCCTGCTCTTCCTTTGAGCAAGGTTGGCATTTCTTTAGAGAAGCACTCAACAATTGACAAATGTTGCCATGGAAACTGAATTCTCCTCGTAGATCACATTTCTTTGTCGTGCAATTGACAGTGATCGCTCGGCCTTCATTATTACCGAGGTTTTTGAAGAAAAACAAAACAAGATTGCCCAGTATGGGGGAGGTTTATAAAGTCCTTACCGGCTGATCCCGCGGGCTTTTCTGATGACTTGACAAATAAAACCCCTAAACAATAACCCCATTAAAATTTCCAAGTAAGGAGCTAGGTAAAGTTTCCGGTAAAAAAAAACCCCCGTAGAAGCATACATCGTTGAAACCATTACTTCTTCCCTGATTGAAACGGACATCTGTATGAACGGGATCGGGTAATGTGAGATGGGTTCCGTCGACACGTATTTCTTCTAATAGCAGGTCCGGTTTGGGGGATGGCGAGTGGGTTGGTCCCGGCGGGAGCAGAGCTCGATTTCCACGGTAGGCTCTGAGCGTGTGGAGACCGCTGCTCTCAGTAAAACCCAGTGGTGGATATAACCCGAATACAAGCCATCGCGAGTGTTCATGAGCGTCCCGAAAGACATTGTATCTGATCTTACTTTGATGTTTTTGTTACTCTTTCAGAATCCTTTCATCACGTCGCAAGAACACACAAACATAAAAAAAGAAGACAAAAAACTAAAACATAAGACAGACGGACAAATAATGTCAATTGCAACAAAAGCCCGCCATTTTCATGAGGGAATTTAAATCGCTCGACACGCAGGAGCGAAGTTAGCAACAATCGATTGCGCTAAAGTGATTATCAACCGCCCCATGTTCTGGAATTTTAGAAACAGTTGGTTTTATTTCTATCGTAAGTCGATCGTAAAAAGAAGACAGAAGACCATAGAGGCAAATACCATCCTCGCGCCGTGTGGTGTACTGTGCGCTATTACACGATCGGAAAGTACCGGTACCAGACTACTTTCAAAATGAGTCTAAACACAGGGCTTCAAGCGTACGGTCTCACTATTGTGGTGGTTGTTTGTTTGGTGTTCTTTTGTTTATTATCTCTACAGAGTTATAATACAACAATTGGACAAAAAAGTATGCATGAATCATAAAAGACATAGGCACCTGAGGACTTGTCAGGGGCAAAACAAAGATAGTAATAGCTTATTCTCTAAAAAAACAAAAACAAAACAAAATCACTCAAGAAGACAAAACACCGAGGACACGGTAACTATAAAAAAAATTGAATAGAAAATTTACATGGAATAAAACAAATGTTGTGTTCATTAGAGGTATGACCCAACTAAATAGGGGGAAACAGAGCATGCCTCATTGAAATGTAAAGGCTCTCAAATATCCAATTCTGGACAGATTTGAGAGCCCATGAAAAAGGGAATTTTGCCCAATTATAACATGGGAGTTGTTGAATTCTAGCTTGAGGTTTTTGGGTGACATAGACATTGAAATAAATAGTCCTTCATGGTGAAAGGTGAGGGAACCTTTTTTCAAGATTGAAGCTTTGACGTTTGGGACAATTACACTGCTGTAGGGCGGGTTTTCCCTTAAGGGAGAGTGCCTCGCCGGGCATGGGGACTCCCCAATCAACTTTAGCAGAGGATCAAATTAAAAAGTCAATGAACAACTTCCCCTTTACTGTAGAGCGATGTAAGACTCATTTAGTTCGAATATTTAGCATTCTACAATGTTTGCTATGGGTGTTTAACCCTACATCGATGTGAGTTAGTACTGCAGTATACGCAATACTTTCCTGACTACTGTGAACGGGTGGTCTTCGAACCCACAACATTTTCAATTCCAGAGCACTGTCTTTAACCAACTAGACCACCGATATTGCTGGTAGCTAGAGGCAGTTCACTTCCTACATTCTTAAACATGGGAGTTAACACTTGGTGGGGTGCACCCTAAGAGAGAGGGTCACTCCTTTAACTCCATGTCAACCATGTTCGTGATCACGCTGACGGCCTATACTGTGTCAGGTTCCCAGCACTCGTAAAGTGTTCTACATTACTGTATTCGCTAATCCCCAAGGGAGCCAGCCTACTCTCCTTACATGCTATGCCACTATAAAGGGAGCGGTGGTAGGTGTGTATTTGTTCCATCTACATGTGCACACATACTGGTGCATTACCATTCTTCGTCGAGTTCATGGCTATTGCAGCTACGGCTAAACTTTGGCAATGTTCACATTAAGTAGGATTTGAAACTTTGCATAGTGGAAATACGATATGGAAATGTTTTGCGGTAACACCAGGTAACGACTATCTCTAATGAGCTGGGGTGGTTCTGAAAAGAACCGTTGGTTTCAACTCGACGTTTCGATCAGTATGTTCTGATCGCCTTTCAGAAGACGATCAGGGCATATCACTGATCAAAACGTCGAGTTGAAACCAACGGTTCTTTTCAGAAGATGATCAGAGCATACTGATCGAAACGTCGAGTTGAAACTAGCTGTTGTTTTCAGAACCATCCCAACTCATTTGAGATAGTCATTACATGGAGTTACCGCAAAACCTTTTTCAATGATAACACGGTATCTCTTATCCCCGTGGAATACAGCCCCGGGTTTTTTTCACCCAATGGTGACCCTGACGCACACTTACACTGTGTCCCCTTACTCAAGAGCATTGGTGGCTATTCTATTTCCCGGGGGGTTTGCCCATTTCCCTTGGCAAATCGGGGGAAGACCAGGGGTAAAGCGATCATCGTGTAGTGTGAAAAGACCGGCCGTTTTACCCCGGGCAACCCCGGGTAATAGAGTAGTGTGGATCAATGGCTTAACCGCGTCTTTTTACAGTATAACCAATGATTCTTATAAAACACCCTTTTTGAAAGCACGGTTTTGGGCCTCGGTTCTAACGTACAGGACCTGTTTCCCCTTTGAAACCCCGTTTCTTACTTATTTATTTGTATATAAAGCCACGTCTGTACTGCATTACTTGCAAACATTGCTCCCATTGGCTGGTGGCGTCTGTATGACAATGTCATTTTAGCACCATTCATCACACATGATTTCTCGCAAGGCCAGTATTAAGGGGGGAAATTAAATCAGATACAGAAAATAGATGAAAAGAAAATTGCAAAAATGGTACACAACATAAACTGTTTCCTTTTAAGGCACTGGGCAGTATATTGGTATTTACTCAAAATAAGAGTGTAAGCATAAAACCTTACTTGATAACGAGCAATGGAGAGCTGTTGACAATATGAAACAGTGTGAGAAACGGCTCTCTTTGAAGTATTCGCAGGTTTTTTTCGGACAGAGGTAATTTCTCACACAAGTATTAAAAGACTTCAGGTCTGAAGCCTTTTTTAGGCATCTGAAAGTACACAAATGTGTGCAACAACGGTGTTTTTCTTTCAGTATTTTCTTGCAACTTCAATTACCAATTTAGTCCAGATTTTTACAATTTTGTTTTGTATGCATAAGTTTGGGTACACAAAGTGAGAATACTAGTCTATGACAATTACCAAAGGTGTCCAGTGCCTTTAAGTTTGTAGTCGGACCAACCAATAACACACAAACACACACAACAATGCAATAATCACACCGGTAAACCGTTTTAAATGCCGAGGTGAAAGCAAGTGACACGTTTAATATCTCAAAAAATAGTTGTGACACCACTTAATAGGTGTCCGTTTTTTACATTCCATTTCAAATTAAGCCTAAACGTCCACACATTACAACACTTTTTAGAGACAACGATGACAAATGACATGATTAATAATTATAATATTAGTACTCGATTAGGACTTGAGTTGAGCATGTATGCCAATTCGGCAACAATATGCTTTTTGGTGGTATAATTTTGAAGCGATCACTGCATAATTGTCATTTTGATTCCGTTGTGTGCACCAGACTCAAAAATGAATCAAAAGTCAGAACAAAATGTTAACATAACATATTCCCGCCACAATTTATACTTTGTTTTAAAGGAAATAATATATATTTTGACTCTATTATTAAGGTGCAAGCTATACTAATTAGAAATTAAAAAATACACCGAAGAAAATTCAACCATTATTATTTTGAGACAAAACAGTGGGTTTATAATCTTTACATTGTTTTTCAAAAACGGTTTAATTAATTGTAACTTACAATGACATGTAGTAGTCCCGGCCAATTTTATATATCTTCCATCCTGGTAGTAGTTAAAAAGTATGACAGTTGTTTTCAGAACTGAGAAGTCTCCCGAACATCCGATAAATCTACTCCGCGGTATAGAATACAGAAAGACAATTCTCTAAAAACAAACTCTACCTAGCAAGTAGATACACACATGGTGTTGCTGCAAAACAATATAATTTTTTTTATATATTGATACCGTACCATGCAATGCCCCAAGTCCTTAAAAACATTATCAGTTTTGGATCGTCCATGTTGTTTATGTGTGACTCAGGGTGGAACCAACCTCAACTTCTGAACCCTCACATCTTCTTTTGATTTCTTTTGCGACCAGGCGATACCTACAACATTCAAAGCTAATGATTTTGTAACCGTCGTTGTTGTTGTTTGTTTTTAATGCAGATGCTATTATCGTTGCTTTTGTTTTTTGTTGTTCTTGTCGTCGCTGTTTAATTAGTGTTGTTGTATTTGCTGTTGTTGTTGCAGTTGTTGTTGTTGTTGTTACTGTCGCTGTTGTTGTTGTTGGTGTTGTTGTTATGTGGATTGATGCTGTTTTTGTGTTAATGTTGCTGTTGTCGCTTTTGTTGTTGCTGTTTTTTATTTCATTTTGTTAGTTATAATATTGTTCCTGTTGTTGCTGTCATTGCTAGTATTGTTGTTGCTGCTGATATTGATGGTGTTGTCGCTGTTGTCGTTGTTGTTTTGGTGTTGTTGGTGTTGTTGTTGCTCATTTACTTATATCAGTTGGGTACTGAACTATTACTCAACTTGGAGATAGAAAAAGCAAAACATTCCCAACTACAAATTTGAAACTAGCGAATTTTGTCGGATCTTTTCTTTTTCGATGAGAGTTTGCACGCGGACTTAACTGGGTGCTCACTAAATATTGAGGCAAAACGGCCAGAGCTAAGATTTGGTTTTGGTCGCCTTAGTGTTTTTAAAATAATATGGTCTTAAATTAGTTTAAAGGTTTAGGTTGTCAAACGCCTTTTAAAGCCATTGGACCCTTTCGGTAAACAGTGTTGTCCAAGGCCCACACTTTGTGTACCACAACTCTATATCAAATAACAAACCTGTGAAAATTTAGGCTCAATCGGTCATCGAAGTCGGGAGAAAACAACGGAAAAACCCACTCTTGTTTCCGCGCATTTCGCCGTGTCATGACATGTGTTTAAAATAAATCCGTAATTCTCGTTAACGAGAATTTATATTGTTTTGCTGTTTTCTCAAAAAGTAAAGCATTTCATGGAATAATATTTCAAGAGAAGTCTTTCACCATTGCCTTCTGTAAACCCTGTAAGTTATTTGTAAATCTGTGAACTTTTTTTTTTCCGGAACCGAAAGGGTCCAATGGCTTTAAGTGCTTTTGAGGAAACTGACTTAACATAGGTTTTAAATTAGCAACTAAGTAAATAATTTGAACAAACAGGGTAGTGTTGTTTTTTGGCACAGTGACAAAATGCAATTTCGGAGATAACAATAATAAGGTATACAATTTTTAAGCGATAATCTGTACAGTGCGATTACATGTTAGGTTACATGGCATTTTATGCTAGTATAGTAGTATGGCACCAAAAGCTTAGGCAATAATGCACATCTAAGCACATCTTATTATGCACGAGTGCGCTGGCTTCCTTTTAGTACACGTTAAATTTAAATATTAAATATAATTACATTTATAGCAACTTATTGGGATCATAAAGCGAAACATGGTTCCGCTTTTTTCCGCGAACGCATTTTATTCCTCTTTTCCCAAAATGAAATATTCTTGTATTAAGAATTTTTCGTTAGCAAAACAAAAACCACGACAATCAGTTGTATTACAACCATACGTAATATAACTATAACCTATTACATGATAAGTGTCAAATAGTTTAACCACAAGTGCGGATAACAATCTCTAAGCGTGCACGTTTACATTAAGACCCTTTTGCAACAACTTGTATAATTTAGAGTAATGGTTAAAATTAATATATTATTATTTGTTTTAATATAGTGTCGTATTTTTAAGGCACAAGCTTTCTAGACGATGCAGCCTCCATTGCCTCTGTGAGGTCTCGGCCATGCTCGTCATACATACGCTTCATCGTCGTCAAGAGAGGACACAACACATAGGTTTGGGCATTTTTGGGCGACATTAAGCGCTTGGTGGCGCTGAGGCACCCCCCCAAAAAAAAAAAAATAATAATAATAAATAAAAAAAATAAATAAATAAAATAAATAAATAAATTAAGGACCGAAAGACTGCGTTAAAAATAGTTGACTGTTGTACAAACCCTGATTGATGAGAGGTTTTAAAAGCACCGGACACCTTTATTTCCAAAGACCAGTTTTGTCGAATAATAAACATGTATAAATTTTGGACTCATTTGGTCATTGACTGTGCAAGAGAACAATGAACGAAAAACACCCTTGTTGCGCAATACAAGGCTTCAGCTGAGGTCTTCAATTATTGAAGTGCGAAATTACCTCTTTCTCAAAAACTACGTTATTTTAAAGGGAGACGTTTCTCACAATGTTTTACAAGGTAAGTTGTTATGCTAATAATTATTTTGAGTAATTACCGATAGTGTTCAGTGCCTTTAAGTTTGCGTCAAGTTCAATTCATCAACATAAATTGTATAGACCATGATTGAATGTGTCCATTTCATTTCATTTTAAAAAGAAATATCGAAAATTTAGCTAAACCACTTGCTGTAATTTCTGAGCGCCCAGACGCCAAAAAATCGCCTAATCGCACCCAGTTATTTATAACTATAACACATTGACCAGTGTACTGTTTCATTAACCAGTTTAACTTGAACAATACCGCATTTTAAAGACAAATTTTCTGTTCTACATCTAATAATGACAATAAATACGGAATAGTTTGATTTGATCGAGATATTATTTTTTACAAAAAATCACACGACAAAAGAAAAGATATGAATAATGGCTATAATGAAGTATTTGTTTTTGTTTTAAATTCGTGTATCAATTGGCTCCTTATAGAGGCAAAGAGTTTGGGTAATTATTTTAATTATTGAACTCATTGCTGTGTGGTTTTTGCTTTTTCTCAAAAACTTGATGACTTACGAAGCTGAAACTTCTACGGGTAATTACAAAACGAATTTCAAAACGGTCTTGATCTAAGGACGCAACATGCCGTGACTGGGAATCGAACATGGGTTTGATTTCACATAGAGTGGAAGGCCAAGTCACACTGCAGCGATAACGATAACGATAACGATCACGACCCAAAGAGAACGCATTATATTGGTTGAATATTGTTCCACGCAGAATACGCACACGCTCATTCAACCAATAGAATGCGTCCTCTTTGCGTAGTTATATCGCTATTGTTCTCGTTTTCTCTGCAGTGGGACCGGGCATTAAGACTAGTCTTACCTCGAGTAAAAACCTCTTTAATCCAAAGTTCGGACGAGTTACTCATAAGGACAAGCCTTAAGCTGTTATACCCAAAACAACACGAGATTGGTATATTATAGGCCCGTTTCAAAACCACGGCTTCGGCTTTGGATTCGGCTTGAGGCTCCGTCCTCTCGTCTGAAGCCCTAAGTGCGTATACGCAAAGCACGTGTAAAATGTCAAATCAACCAGCGGGGCCAAGCTAGCCTGAGCCGAATCCAAAGCCGAAGCCGTCGTTTCGAAGAGGGCCTATGTTAGGACTAACCCTTGAACTCAGTTTTTCTTCCGTTATCCCCTGGTAAGTTAGTTATGCCTGACGCGTAAACGATACACGTATTCATACATTTTCAAAACAACGGAAATGAATGTTCAAGGAGGGAAACTGTCATCTCACAGGTGATCTTGTTGGGTATCAGGTTACCCTCCAGGATCAGAAAATAAAAGTGTCTGGTGTCAAGTACGATATCCAATATTATTTAATATTTCAAGATCCATCAGGTCGACAATTCGTCAGGCATACACGATTGAAGTGGGGCCTGCGTCACGGATGCGACATGCTTTATTCATTATTTGCTCGTGGTGGAACTAAAACCCCAATGCGTTGGCGCTGGTTGGGTTGTTATAAGTTCCCTTAAAAGCATTCTATGGTACACACTTAGAAAAAAAGAGAGATAATTATGTGCGTGCATTCTTAAAGGGTGGATGTAACTTTTGTAGGACAAAAAACACAATGTCCACAGATTTACACTAAACTTATACAGTTTGAAGATAATGATAGTAGAAAGCTTCCTTGAAAATATTACGTGCCGAGGTGCGGTAGTTTTTGGGAAATGAGTATAACAATGTCATAAAAATAATTTTCGTCTCATGAGACGAACATTATTTTAATCATTAACAAACGTATTTTCATGACATTGTTTTACTCATTTCTCAAAAACTACAGCACCTCAGTAAGTAAGATTTGAAGGGGAAGCTTTCCACTATCATTATCTTCAAACCCTGTAAGTTTAATGTAAATCTATGGACATTTTGAAAAAGTATCCAAATCCTTTAAGCGAAAGGGAATGTGGTAAAGTGCATGTATTTATCAGTTTGACCTAAGCACGATTATGTGGGGCTTTTTTGGTTTGTTTAAATATTCTCTATTGCGAATTAATGGTGTACATGGGGCAGGTGGAAAAAAAGTAAAACAGTTTAAGGAGATCTGGGGAATATGGAAATGTGTGTCCATACTTTCCCGTGAAAATGGTATCTTGAAATCTCGAATTAAAATTTTTTACCTCAAAATACTATTTCAGACAGAAGTTTTGAGGGAACGAAATCAAGTTTTGAGGGACCGAAATGAAATGGGAGAAAATATATTGTTTTTACCTTGTCCATTTTGTTGTTGTTGACCTGACCCTTTAAGGGCGAGTCCGTACAAAAAACTTTGTTATGAATTTGCAGCTCACTAATATACAGCACTTTTTTACTCTATGTGCAATTGTTATAGCTCACTACAAATGCATCAACGTATTATGTTGGCCGATAAATATTGCCACCTTTATAGCCGGTCGCGGTATCGATTTTTCCGGGACAAAGCCAGTGCAATTAAAATGGTGGGAAGGAATAAACGCGTTGAGCGAAGGGCGTATACCGGATTCGTATATTTCGATAACTTCTACCCATGTCTACCCTTCTAAACGACAATGGAAATAAGTTAATATTGATATTCAAAATATTATTATCATTTGAAATTGGGGAAAAGTAGCCGATAATTCAAAAAGAAACAATGTGACGATTAGATTAACAAGTTGTGTTCCGTTTCAGCACCAGTAACCCTAGCCGCAAATTCAGACTCCTTGGAGGTGTGACGTCAGACATTCAGACTATTTGAATAAGGGCATGTCCCTGACTATGCGTTCCATTAAGTGGCTCCGTGGCGCCTTCCAATTTGAATTGTTTGGCAAACTTGTTCATACCTGTATTCGCATATTATTACTATACATATTATTATTTATAATTATATTGATTATCAATAAAACCTGATCGATAGGAGACAATGTCCTATCAAAAGGAGGTCAGAAATAGTTCACATTTGAAACAATTTACTTGCGTTTGATTTAGTAAATTTACAGATTCTGACAGATATGCTATACTTTAAAATCGTTGTCATCACCTTTCCATTTGTCAGTGTCCACGTGTGGTGTTGTATAACAGTACACCAATATGGTAAAATTACGTTATCCAGAGTTATACACAAAGTACTCAGGTCTTGAAAAGAAAAGGGTTTCATTTAAATGAGATCTCATTTGATGATAAAATCAAAGAATTAATAAGTTGATTAAAAAGTCAGATTGTAGTTCCGAGACAAACAACATTTAACTAGTTCTTAATTATAGAAATGATAAAAGATGTATTGAAATAATAAGCGGTTTTTACAATAAAAACCATCGCCACGTGTCGTCCAGGTTTGTTCGATTTGTTGCCATCGTTTTTTGTATGGCGCTCCATACAAACCGAGCTCTCTTTGGAAAGGTCACGTGGTTACATGGTTGAATCTGCGACCGCCTCCTTCAGTAACTGTTGAGAGAAAAAAAAAACACGAGAAATCGAAGAGATTGTTAGACTATTTGTTGATATACAAAGGACAAGGCTATCAGATCTAGGCTATGACCTCATTTTTTTTTTCTCGGTACACGAAGTGGGGACTTGAGGAGAGAAAAAAAGAGGTCCACAAGGTGTAGGGACTTAATGCACTATGTGGACCTACACGCCTATACACAATTCTCTGTTGCATGTAAATGAACATTCCTTTGTTTATGTTCTTTTTAAGACAATAACAAAAATATTACACAAAGATCAAGGCTAGATATATAGGCTTTGACCTCCTTTTCAAACTTTTGTTGTACGAAGTATGGACCTGAGGAAAAAATGAGGTCCACATGTTGTCGGGACTTGAAGCACTATTTGGACATATACACCCGTACGCATAAAGGCTGTAATTCACCTAGGTGGAACAGTCCTTTGTCCATGTGCATTTAAGAGAAAAAAGGTATTACATCACCTATGTACTAAGTTTGGACCTGAGGAGAAAAAGAGGTGAACACGATGTAGGGACTTAAAGCACTATATGGACTTGCAAATATACACCAGCTCTGTGTTGCATGAACGTATGAATATTCCTTTTTTCATGTGTTTTTTCAGAAATAAAAATGTATTGTATATCGACAAGGCTAGATCTTGGCTATGACCTCCTTTTCATTTTCTTTGACGAAGTGTGGACCTGGTGAGAATAAAAAAAGGTCCGCAAGATGCAGGGACTTGAAATGTGGACTCACACACCTCCACAAATAATAAATTAATGGATCTCTGTGTTGCATACTGGTACATCCTGTGGACATTCTTTTGTTTTGTCGACTTAAGAAAAGCAAAGTCTTCAGCACTGTGTGGACGTGTGTTTGTCCACAAAGTTGTTCCTTGTCGTGCACCCCTTTCACGTTTTAATATATTATTATATGTATGTTTTAATACTGAAGCAGATGATACTTTAGCTGGTAACCTAATTTAGTGGCTACTTTTGCGCTTAAGTAGCTTCACATTTTAGGCCTGATCTTATTACTGACATGGGTTCACTCTCGATCCTTCACGGGCTTGTCGGGTCATGAATAGAATCGAAGCTGTGAACGTGGAAGATAACACATGTACACGGGAAGACTCTGCCTATACTAAACCCTACTCCAAGACGTGGCATTGCCATTACAAACAGTGATAAGTTGGGTAGTCATCATGTTACGGCCATTTTGTGGTCAGTTTCCCATTCCAACCAATACACCTTTAAACCAAGGCGGTAAGCAACAACAACAAAATGGCCCAGTTTTGTTCGTAAGCAACAACAAAAATGAAGCAGTTTTTCGGTTTATTAGATCGCTTTACAAAGACGAGGGCAGGCCAATACTGTCCCCATAAATCATACTTTCGAGTTTGTGAAGTATCCGTAATAATACTGCTGTACCGCAAACCAAAACCCTGTATCGATCCATCATGCACACACACATAATCAACCATTTTGATATAATATCTATACGTGTCTACAGAGAGTACTGAACCTGGATCTTTTACAGCTTAGTCTTAACTTGGGTTTTACAGTTGACATCATGGATAGCAGAGAATCAAAACTAACATCATAGGGTGTTAATATAACATCAATGTATAATTTGTTTAATGAAATGAGTGTTTTAAGATTTTTAACAACTCATGGTGTACAATCATCTTGATTCTTATACTGTTATCTACATGTGACAACACCCATGGTGTTAATTTAAAGGCAGTGGACACTATTGGTAATTACTAAAAACAATTATTAGCATCAAACCTTACTTGGTAACGAGTACTGGAGAGCTGTTGATAGTATACAACATTGTTAGAAACGGCTCCCACTGAAGTGACGAAAATTTCGAGAAAGAAGTAATTTTTCCACGAGTTTGATTTCGAGACCTAAGAATTAGATTTTGAGGTCTCAAAATTAAACATCTGAAAGCACACAACTTCGTGTGACAATGGTGTTTTTTTTCTTTCATAGTTATCTCACAACTTCGAGAGTTTTTACAGGTTTGTTATTTTATGCATTATGTTGAAATACACCAAGTGAGAAGACTTGTCTGTGACCATTACCAATAGTGTCCAGTGTCTTAACACCCCGGTTTTTGCATTGAAGGTGATTACAAACGCTTGTTAGTTGTGTAACTTCGGTTTGGCCAAAAGCAAAGTCTGAGAAAGCTCTGTATTCAGATTAAACAGTGTCACATGCATACATAGATAGATCCGAACCCGAAGTTGTGGGTTTGAATCCTACCAAGCTGAATTCTTAGTGACTATATTCAAAGCAACTATAGTCTTTGTGCTTTAAAAAAAAAAAAAAAAAAAAAAGCGTGTATTTTTTTTTTTAGAGCCACCACTTCTTCAAATAATTCATTCGTCATTAATGACCCGGATGTTATGTCTCAATTAACCTGACCCATTTGAAAATGCAACTCTGTTTATAGCACCTTTTACAAGGTGCTACGGCCAGAATACATGGAGCGTAAAACACATCCACCGCCAAATCAAGACACTGTCCACTACTTGAGAATGATTTGAATCCTAATATTTCGAGGTAATCGTCCAAAATGGAACACTGTGGCCGTTTCCTTTTAGCGTGGCTGGCCTACCCACGCATGCCCGACCGGGAAAACCCAGTCATGTGAACCAGTTCCTCGAAATTTAGATGTTCGGTGAGCGTGGTGGTTGAGTCAGTGACTGCGAGTGACTTGTCTGGTCGCAACGCACCCATGGTACGTTGTACACGTTTTATTTTTGATGATGAGTTGTTTTCCTTTTTTATTCACGTAGGGATGAGTTGTTGTCTATCTAGTGTGTTGTTGCCTTGTTCATGTGTTGTCTGTGTTTAATATAACCTAGTTTGTCTGCTGAACTAGTAAATTTGGTTTCATCTATCATATACAATTGAGATACTGATTTTGTACACAAAGGATGCTGGCAGTTTTTTTTTTTTTTTTTTTTGCACCATCCGAACCAAATCATCAACTCATGTTGATTGACCCCACCCATCCCTTTAGGACATTGGCATGGTCCAGCTTAGGATGTCAGGTCACGGGATGACCAGTTTGTACGGCACGTGTAAAATGTTTGGTACCTTTGGTAAACCAAGTGTTTGGCAATAATGAATCCTTATTCACTATGATTGAAGATGTATGTAATATAAAATCACAGAGCAATGTTTTTAGGAGAGTCGCGCAAATCCGTAACGATTGTACGTGCTAACATAATTTGGGTATCGTGAGACTAAATTGTTTTCGTGAAAATGTTTAGCCATTTCTCAAAATTGACATCTCAGCAAGTCATACTTTAAGGGAATTTTTTACCATTATTATCATTAAACCATTGTGTGAAGGTAGGTGTTTTGTGCCGAACAAAAAGTACCAAAAACTGTTTCAAAAAATGTAAATATTGCAATATAAGTCGGCATGTGTTGACAACGGTCTTCACTGTATTGAAAATAACAATAAAAGCACCGTCTCAAAAAAACCTTATGGAATAACATGTGGACTAACAACAAGACTAAAGGCTCCCTTTAAAAAAAAAAGTCAAAATGGCCAACTTCAAAGCAAAATGCCAAGCTATCAGACAAAGACGAACACAAACTTCTCCAACTGTACCCAATGGGAAATGTCAACAATATCAACATTTACGAGTCACGGGAGTTAACCCAAGACGAGAACTCCAAACACTCCAGGAAAATCAATTTGTGCAATAACCCCTCGGAAATACTACACTTGATTCCATTTTAGCCTCTGGAAACAGCGATAAATCTACCGGTGTCTGTTGACTCTGCTTGCGCGATTTATATTGACTCGTCAGCCATTTTGTAAAAACAAAACAGACGCAGCCGTTAATGTTTCATAGGAAATGAACTCCAGCTACGCCACGCAACTAGAACTCTCTACCACTTAATCTTAGATCTTGCCTTTGTCCATAAAATTCAAATCTCTACCAAAACTTATCTCACAGATTTACAATGATTGTTGTGTTTGTTTTTCTTTCGTTTTGTTTTTTGGGGGTTTATTGCTCCCTGAACACCCATCAGGGTACAGGTATGTGCGCAATGCAAGTCTCTTTAATAAGTATTAGTTTGTGTTGCATGTGATGCAGTGTTGCTATGACTTCATTGTATACAAACGCTATCAGTACAAGACCAAAGCTCTAAATTTGACAAATAGATACACAGATAGCTCTCACATTGTATGGATTGTGTGATATGACCCACGCGCAATCGTTCGAACCAGGAAGCTAATCAGAGACGTCACGGCAACTCGCGCGACATTTTTTTCGCTCCAATTAATTCGCGGCTATGGCGGGGGAGGAAAGCAAAACCTTGGGTTATAATTTTTTTTATATCTTCTCGCTGGATTAACATGAAATCTATGCCGGAGTTGACTGAACTTGGTGTCAAGGAACATCTCTATGTTTGTTTAGCTGAGGATATGACGACACCAACGTGTTGTGTGCTGTAAATTAATTTGTGGCAATGAGTTTTGATTATAATCTCTTGACTATTTTTTGTAAACATCGTTTCGTAAAATGATCCGTGAATCAACTCCTAACTGACCAAAAGGGGTTTATCCCCGCCTTTTTTATGTGTGTATTTTTTGTAAACATAAAGCTAAAGTATGCGTCATTACAAGATATAAAACAAAACAGTTGAACAGCTAAAAACTATCTGATGTATATTGCCTTTTTAGAGGAATCAAAGGGAAGGCCTTGTACACGATAGACGAAGCAGACTAATAATGATCGGGTGTGATCTAACACTTCAATGGTGACTTGAAAAGCACTGGACACTTTTTGGTAGTATTACAAAATAAATATATATATCAGCATAACAACTTATTTGGCAAAGAGCAATGGAGTTGCTTTCTTTAAGTTTTTATTCTAATTGTTCTTATATATGGTTTGGAAACAGTTGGTTGTATAATTAGTTTTGCTTCTGAAAATAATGTTTTTTATTTCGCTTTCGCCTTGAGCCCTGGCATAAGACGCTATAATACCCTTACTATTATGGTGAAATAACATGGTGAGAATTGATTACCTCTAGAGTATCGTATTTTGTTTTTAGAAAGAGGTAATTTCTCGCTGAAATTATTTGATTTTGAAAAAAGACTTCAGGCTTGAAACTTTTTTCGGACATCTGAAAGCACTATTGTGAAACAAAATGTTTTTCTGTCATTACTCTCCTGCAACTTCGATGACCAATAAAGCCCAAATGTTCACATAATAACTTGTTATTTTATGTATATGTTGGGTTACACAAAGTGGGATTCCTAGTCGTTGAGCATTACCAAAATGTGCCCAGTGCCTTTAAACTGTCACATGGGGAAAATAAACAGACGCTCCAACAGTCAATATTCTGATGCTCTCTTTGTACACAGCTCCCAATAAAGTCCCTTTGTGTCCTTTTTTGACGTTGAACCTCAGGGACTCTCCGAAGGCACAATTTGTCACGCTCGATTAAAAAATGCGTTATTCTTCAATCATCCATCGTGGCACTAATTAGGTTGATATCACATCCAATGGGCCGCAAATTCTCAGCCCTCTCCGAACCAAAAGAGAGAGACAGAATCCACATCTATTTTACATATCAATTGGTGCTAAATTGCACCTTGTGGCCCATTGAAGCCCTCGACATTGATGGAGTGTTGTGTCTGTTATCCCTCCACATGAAGCTTCATCATTCAACGACGAGTGTTTCGCTGAATTATTTTTTCTTTTTCTATACAACATGAATTAACAACGAAAAAGTGATGCATTTATTGCCTCTCGCACAAAAGGAGTAAACGCGTATAATGATGTGGAGCAATATACTTTTGACAATGTATATAAAAGTTGTTCATCTATATGAATAAATAACACAAACATGATGCATTTCTCTGCCAAAAAAAGAGTAAACGAATAATATATGATGGGGAGAAATTTACTTTTTTTTTTTTACTATTTGTTCATCTATACATTAATTAATAACAAAATAAGTGAAGCTTTTGTTGCCTCGCCCACAAAAAGTGTACATTTTTTTTGGGAGCAATATACTTCAGTTAATGTATACAAGAACAAAAGAGCTTCTTAAATTCATTTTCAACTTTCAATTCAATCAACTTTTATTTCCATTTTTTTTGAACAAAAAGAATAATAAACCAATTAAGTACAATTAGTTAAGCATAGGACAGTCAAGGACGGGTTAATGAAATAGTTAATGAAAACGAAATGATCAAATACAATGTAATGATTACGGAGCAATATTGGGCATTTTTAGAAGCCCGAAAATCTTGTTTTCAAATGCAGAAATGAGTGACGGATATGCGCGCCATAACTATAAAGAAGCCACTTTAATTTTAAAACTATTTCTGTGACGTCACTCTATTGTTTAAAGTGGAGATTATTTTTTGCAAATCTACACTTTCGTTACAGATTCGTAACATTAGCTACAGTTTGGTGTAGATTCATTTTAAGTAAATAGTTGAACTTGAAAATTAGTTGAACACAGCTGAAAATATGTTGTTCCAGTTTACAATAACATTTCCCAGCTTAGGAAAATCACTTTAGGAACACAATTTACATTTAGTTGAGCAAAATGACGTTGTACCCGATAAAGTTGCAAGCACTAAGGTAGGCCTATATATTTTGTTAAGTAATTATAAAATCAATGTGACCAACCGTCGTTCGGAAACACAAACGAAATAAGATTGAGAAAATCAAATCATTTAAAACAGCTACATATAAACATGGGGAAAAAAAAATTAGAGTATAGACTCTAAAGTGTAGATTCGTGAATACAATGTACTCGCCTTCGGCTCGTATGCTCTATTCACGAATCTACACTTTCTCGTCCATTCTCCTTAACATAAAGTAATCTATTCATAACTAACCTTGATGATTCTTTCTTGCCAGACAGGCGTGAAGGTACGGTAGACGTCGTCAAATAAACACTGGGAATCTCCACTTTGTAGCTCGGTTACGTCACTCCACTGCTGGTATAAATGAACAACAACAAAAAGTAATATCTCAATTAAAAAACCTCATTTAAAAAAACACAGCCCAAGGATTAACAAACCGTGAAAAATAGCGGTAGTTCTATTATTTTGACACCCTGTGTTGTAAAATCCCCTGACGAGTCACGCTAAGGTAAGGTCTACGGTTAGAGTTGGGCTTATGATTAGGGTTAGGAAACTGTACTAGGGGTGTCGAAACATAATGGGTGTAATCCTTTCATTTTGTTGACCATGTGTGTTTTAATTTTTTCCTTCAACCAAAATAACTTGTACAAATCACCTCCTTAACTGACGAATCTGTTTCAAGAATCAAATTGGACAACTTGGATGACTTTCCATTGATAAGTTTAATACAACTTATTTGTTTAAAGGCAGTGGACACTATTGGTAACTGTCAAAGATAAGGATGTGCATGAGGATTTTTTTGTTTTGATTTTCCTTTCTGGTAAATTGTTGGGGTACTTTGGGGGTTTCTTTGGCGACGACCTTCCGTGCTTTTTGCCAACTGAAACGTTGCGAAAGCTTAACCAATAAGCAGGTTGTGATATTGCAAAGAACAATTTAAAGTTTTGATGTTTTTTTTTTTTTTTTTTTTAAACTTATGAACCGTTTAAACCTGCGTCATTGGCTATCTAGTATTCTAGTTTCAACCACACATGTTGAGGTGTTCGCTCGCTTTGAAAACCTAGGTGGGTGAACAAAATTGTTATGTTTGCAAGTTTCCAAGATAATAATTTCACACTAATTTTGTCGTATATGGAATTTGAGGCATTGCATTATGAGGTAACAATACTATATTCTTTGGCTTGTGTTAACACCATGTGTATATCTATACTTGCTAGATGAAATAGAGGGCACTTTTCGAATCCACGGCTTCGGCTCCAGACTCGGCTCAGGCTAGCTAGCTTGGCCCCGCGGTTGTTTTAAACAATTTCGCGTTGGTTTGCGTATACGCACTCAGGGCCTAGACGAGAAGACGGAACCTGAAGCCGAATCAAAAGCCGAAGCCGTGGTTTCGAAAAGTGCCTATGTTCTTTTGAGAACTTGTCTTTCGTGATATTCAACTAACCTTGTCTTCTTTTCTTGTGGACGATTGTTGCCAATTAGGTTGGTTTTCTGCTGGATCCGTGCGTTTACCTGCGAAGAGAATAAAAACATAACGTTACATAACATAACATAACAATTAAAATCTATAATGCGCTATTCCATAAAGATCATAGTGCACTAGAAAGAAATCAACTTGGAAAAAGTCCTTAAAAGGACTTTACGATTCCCAAATGGCAGTTGGGAGTTTGTTCACTCCTGGGCAAGAAGAGTTGAACAAAAATTAATTGATGGAAAACTAACCTAATAACAATTTGACCTTGAATGTTTTAGGGCTTTTTCCACTCAGACAAATTTACTTATGATTAATGTTCGTAAAATTAATGTTATTTCATAAATTGCATCTCTTTTGTACAACATAACATTTTAATAATATTATTTCGGCAGTATGAAGACGCCACTAAATTTCTAAGATCAAATTATTTTTGTTATCAACTCAAAATCACAAAACCTGCAGTGACAAAATGATTTGTTTTCTTAAGATTTATTCATAAATACCCCAGCGAGTTTAGTTGATAGGTGGTCACATTTGGCGATGTGTAGAAAGTTGATGAAGACATAGATGCTGGAATTTTGTAACAACATGGTTTTAATCGGGCCAGTAATACATACCAACTTTTTATAAACCTGTCTTTTTCTTCAGCGCCTTTAACCCCAATTATTGGTGGATCTATGCGCTACAAGGCCCTTATAATGTGCTAAATAATTGGGCTCAGAATTAATCACTGCAATAACCTATCTCTCTGAAAGTTTGTATATACTCAGCGCCTTGAGTACCTTGTTTGGTAGATACCTGCGCTATATAAGACTTCGATATTATTATTATTAGCATACATTGCAGTTGGTTGTCTAAAGAAACAAAGTTGCTGGTAAAAATCGCTTTGTGTGACAAAGCCCTAAGACTACAATGCTACAAATATTGTTTTTACTCCACTTACATCTTAGAAGGCATCTTTCTTGAGCTTGTTGTACCATTGGGCGTGTACATCGACCTAATGTGATTGAGAAGGAATTCATTAGAAAAGCATAAGCTGGTATTATTTCCTCTTTGAAGGATTTTGGTACTTTTTGTAACAAAAAGCAGAAATGTTCACAAATTTACATTAAACTTACACAGTTTTAAGATAATGATATATTAAACAAGGCTTTCCTTAAAATATTGCTGGCTGAAGTGCTGTAGTTGTTGAGAATTTAATGAGTAGTAAAATAATGTTACGAAAATGCGTTTTACATGCTAAAATAATGTTCGTCTTTGGAGACGAAAAAACTATTTGTGTGACTTGTTTTACATATTTCTCAAAAACTACAGCACCTCAATAAGTATTATTTTAAGGTAAGCTTTCTACCACCATTGTTATCAAACCCTAATGTGAATCTGTGGACATTGTGTTTTGTGTCTAACAACAAAAAGTACCACGCCCTTTAATGTCAAAAACAATGAACATCAAGTTCATTTTAAAAGACACTGGGCACGTTTGGTAATACTTGTCAAAAAAACAGTATTCTTGGTGAATCCAAACATATGAATAAAATACCAACCCTGTGACAATTTGGGCTCATTTGGTCACCGAATTTGCAAGAGAACAGTAAAAGAAAAAGAAAAAAGAAAAAACCCTTGTTGTATTACCGTGTGTGCTTTCAGATGCATAATAAAGGGCTTCAGATTTCTTTTATTTTAGTGAGACTTTACCTCCTTCTCAAAAACTACGTTCTTCGGAGGGAGCCGTTCGTCACACTATTTTATCAACAGCTCCCCATTGCTCGTTTACCAAGTAAGTTTTAATGATATTACAATTATGTTTGGTAGTTACCAATACTGTCTAGTGTCTTTAAAGGCAGTGGACACTATTGGTAATTACTCAAAATAATTATTAGCATAAAACCCCCCTTGGTAACAAGTAATGGTGAGAGGTTGATAGTATAAAACATTGTGAGAAAAGGCTCCCTCTGAAGTGACAATTTTTCGAGAAAGAAGTAATTTTCCACGAATTTGATTTCGAGACCTCAAGTTTAGAATTTGAGGTCTCAAAATCAAGCATCTGAAAGCACACAATTTCGTTTGACAATGGTGTTTTTTCTTTCTTAGTTATCTCGCAACTCCGACGACCAATCGAGCTCAAATTTTCACAGGTGTGTTATTTTATGCATAGGTTGAGATACAGCAAGTGAGGAGACTGGTCTTTGACAATTACCAATAGTGTCCACTGGCTTTAAGGAAAGGTTTATTGCATTGAATGAGCCAATATCACTTATGCGAAATCATATTATTGTTTTTGTTTGTATGGGTAAAAACAATGCTTTATCCCCGATGCAAATAATATAACATCATTTACAACAAATTAATGTTAATATAAGTATTATTAATTTTAGCATTTCTCTCTATATAAAGGTACAAATAAGATAGCTCGTCCTCGCATTGGGCAAGGATGGGATGTGAACCACCTGTCGCGTTAGAGTGCAATGGTTTAAGGATAATGAGCAAGGGATCACAAAGCTGTCTGGCTGGCGCTCTGCACCGTATGCTCATATAAAATGTTGTATTCCCGTTTGGTTTGGAATGTGTGTGTCTTTTAAGACAGTCGTTTCGTTTCTTTTGTGCAGCACTAGAATAAAAAGTACATTCCGCACTTCTATTTACTATACCATCACTTAAATAGAGGTGAATGATTTGAAACCACAATTGGTAGGATGCAAGGGCATAGTACAGCAAAATCAACTGTTGGCAACTTGCTGTTTAATACATTGAGCAAAATGGAATGTGCTTTCCATGTTGTATTAACGTGCAGTATTTACAACAAAATACATCAATTTAGGACTGCTTTTGAACAACCAATTGCTGCTATCTCCGTGGGAACAGCTCGAAATTACAGTACACAAAATGGCACAATAAACCATTCGGCTGCGAGGGATATTACTGCATGACGCTGTACGGTCGGGTGTTTGTTTTTTACAAACTTGCCCAGAAAATACTGAAGCGGCTATTTCGTTTGGAGAAGTTATATGACTTGCAGCAAAGCCAGACAGCCAGACCGAGGCGCACCCCTCCTATGAGATCCGGTCTTGGTGCAACCCTAGCCGGCTGGAGTCAAACAAGGAAGAGATGTATTATCGAGGAGGGGTGAGTCGAATCTTAGTTCAAAAGCAATATAAACTTGTTGGTAATTGTTAAGGACCAGTATTCTCACTTGGTGTATCCTAAAATATGCTCAAGACTTCTGCTTAGCAGACAAATTGTTTAGCAAACATTTCTGATTAAGTAGCTCTATATGAAATTTGGCCCAGATTTTCATGTAGGCCCGTATAAATACGCCTAACGTAGTAAAGTGGTAAGCAAATGAATTTAACCTTCACTGACCAGATCCATTGACAGATCTCGGTCGATGCCGACTGTATAGGTTTTTTTCCCCTCACATCCCATGGTGCTAAAGAAAATACAAACCACACTTCTAAAATGTGATCTTGCTTTCTTGGACTTGTGTGCTTAGTTCTCGACAGTAGGTGGTGCGCAATATCGTTACACTTTAATTATAGAACAGGGATCAACTGCCTACAACTGCCTACACCAGAGGGTCATAAGGCAAACTGTGGCAAGAAATCAGTGATTTCCACTTTCTTTCTGAAAGTGAATCAAGTATGTCGATATCATGTGTTGTAACTGTGTTTACCATTCAACCATCGATGTGTACACACTTTATACTCGGTTGAGGTCCTACTTTCTTAAGTTATGTGTAAATGAATCCACTCGGGTTGGATTCGAACACATGTCCATACTGCATTGCTTCAGCAAACGTCTTATACAATATCACTTTAATAATTCGTAATGATTATGTTTTATCAACGCAACATTTTAAAATCTTCGATTAAACCATGTCCTTCAATAAAACTCACTCAGACATAAATATAGTCAAAGGATTTGGCCGATTCGGAATAAATGGGGCATGCTCGACAACGAACAATTGTATGGGATCGATTTGGGATCCTATAATAGACCAAACTCATATCGTTGGATTTTGAAGGAGTTAGACTGTATCCTTCATTGGATAAGGTTTAATAACATCAAAATCTGCAATTACATCCTCTTTGATTATCAATCTGTATATACATTCTTAGAATGATGTTTCTCTCTCCTGGTGGAGATTGGGTTGTCTCGCGTGATCTAGTCAATGGGCCGTATTCATAACAAATAGCAATTGCTTTTTCTAGGCTTTTGCTTACATCTTTATACATAATGTATGTATAAAGATGGCCCATTGTGTGTCCGACGGTTGTGCGGCACCATAATGTAGCCCGAGCCGTAAATGTAGCCTGACATGTTTGGGGCTACATTTAGGTCAGGCTACATTTAGGGCTCGGGCTACATTATGGTGCCGCACAGACGGTACTAGTGCTACATGTGGGCGGCGAGGGGGGGGGGGGAGTTAAAACAATCATGAAGCTAATTTGAAGTTAAGCCCGCAGGTTATTCCCTTAATTAAAAAATACGCTTTAGAATAATTAGAGAGCTCACCGGTACCCAATGAACACAAGTACTTTCTGACGCTTTTAGTTGAACAGTCACACCCTGTATTCAAGAAAGGAAGAAAGAACGATAAATGTAAATTAATCAACTACTGAATCTTCATTACAATTTTCAAATGTTAGATGCAAAATTATGAGTACAACATTATGGTGGAATATAATCACTCCTTAGAGACGAGCAAGCTGTGTTCTTCGTATACAAACATGTTCTTCGTATACAAACATGCTCTTCGAAAAGAAGGTAGGCCTATATATAGTTGAAACACTTTGCAACCCCACATTTTCAAATATTGCATCCGTGTATAGACATATACCCCGGTGGTCTTTGGTACTTCCTCGGAGTCCCTTTGATTCCCCATTTTTTGTTGTGTCCTCAGCCTCAAGAATGTAGAATAAGAGCATCTCCTCCCCCATTGTTTGATAATTGACAATTTTTGTATTATTTTATGAATCGGAGAGTAAGTCATCAAAATACTCCTCTGAGATGTTGTCTCATGTTTGGCATTCTAAACAAAGAGTCCAGCATTTATTTTCATGATAGGTCTCTATATATGAAGGACAGCCGTATTGATATCACGATACCATAGGTCGTGGTCTAACCTTCCGCAGTGCCTTTTATCCCCTGCTCTTTTCACTTTCCTTGAAATTACAAACCCACACTCAAAATACATCATTATTAAAGCATGATAAGTTTGTGTCCATCGTCAATTGAGGTCGTGCCCTTCTGACAAAAAACACCCCATACAAACATAAATAATGCTAGCGGCTAAATCGTAATGTGTCCCAAATCCTAAACAGAAGAGACCTGCCCCAACATATTTTGCGCAGATATCTAATAACAAAGCTCCGCACCTCAGTGTCTCCGCACACACACACGCACACTCTACAAAACACGGTGTCAAGAAACCATCCCATCGGAAGGCTATACGAACCCTGGCTCGGCTGTCAAACAAAATTATGACAGAGGAAGGAGTCAAAGATGTTTCATTGAAACAGATTAACACTGGAGATAATACCGTTATTCCCTGGCCGCTTCCTCGCCCTTTTGTAACGTTCTTGAGGATTTGGCGGGGCCGCTTTATTAAGAAATCCCAACGCGCTTTAAAGGCACTGAACACTATTGGAAATTACTGAAAATAATTGTTAGCATAAAAACTACTACTTGGTAAACGAGCAATGGAGAGCCATTGATTATAAAACATTGTGAGAAACAGTTCCATCTGAAGTAACGTATAGCTTTTGAGAAAGAGGTAAATTCTCACTCAATATTATTGATAAAAGACATCAGCTGGAGCCTTTTATTACATGCATCTGAAAGCACCCACAAAGTAACGCATCAAGGGTGTTTTTTATTATTCACTTGCAACTTCGACGACCAATAATTGAGCCTAAATTTTCCACAGGTTCGTTATTTTATGCATTATTACTGTTAGGATTCACCATGTGATAACACTGGTTTCTGACAATTATTACCAAAGGTGTCCAGTGCCTCTAAAATGAAGCTGTATATAACACGTCCTCGATTGCCCATCGTTATTTGTAGTACAACAAACATACAAAAACAATAAGTAAGAAAAGCTTTGTTATAAAAACGTGCTGCAAGGATGATACACAGGAAGATGTGGTCAGATTCTCAGGAGTCATAAAATATTATAGTATTATGATTTCCCCGCTGCAGCTCTTTATGTTTTGTTGTAGTCAAGTTTCACGGCTGCGGGGGTACCGGTTTAAAGTGTAGTAAAACAAATTTTAAACTGAATTATTTGAAGTCAACAAAATAACACGTCTGGTACTTTTGGTCCTGAGAGAGCTGGAAGAATAATAGAGAGATTTGGGATTTCTTATCTTTTACATTTTCGCAATTCCTAGACATGTATACCCGTAAGGTTTTACGTGAATTCAATGGAGAGAAAAAACTAATATGTGAAATAAAGCCCAGTTTTAGACCAATGAAGAAAACATTCCGATCAAATACAAGCAAAATATCTCGGGAGAGCAAACCATAATCAATACACCAACAGCACTCGTCATCGACAGAGTATAGTCACAATAAAAGGTACTTTAGAAACCACTTTCTAAAATTTGCATTAAGCTCAGACAACAACAACCCAACCACGACAAATAAGGTAAACAAAAACAAAGTCTCACCCAAAACCTCGTTCAACAAAAACAAACTGAGGAAGTTTTAACAGCGGAATGTCACGTATAGACAGTTTTGGATGATCTTAAGTATGTATTTCAAAGACGATAGACGGCCTCGGTGTTTGCTTGATCTAAATCAATTAATTATTGACCTAAGGTTCCTGTAATCATGGAGCTACAAAAAAGTTATGCTTTAATATAACCTGTACTTCAATACTGCATCAGCGATGCATCGTTCACCGCCATTACTTTCCGCCGGCAATGAGCGCACATGACCCTTTAAGTTTGCCGCTGTTTAGTAGAGATTCCAAATTCGTTTCTTGTAAAAACAATTAGCCCGCAATCGTATACCCCTGGGCATTGCGTTTGTATCAAGTTAGCGATCGGGAAATGATGCAAAAACTGAAGTTAATTTGTGTGAACATTTTGGAATAACCTGTAATTTTTTTGGGGGGAATGTTTTTAAGCTATCTGGGGTTTGGTACGATTCACTCACTGTGAACGAAGATGTATTTTATTTTAATTCACCTGAGGAGTTTCGGCTTTATTATTCGTAAAGAACTTGTTTGATGAGGAACAGTGGTTTTTCCCGCAAATCTTTCTGAAAAGCACCTGAGAAGGATATTCAAAATGACCAGTTGTTGCCATTTTCGTTCAAGTAGGTCATCAAGATCCTTTGAGATGTGGTATAATGATTGAACTTCCCAAATGATATCGAGTTCAAACGACCAGAGTTCGGTTACATAGCGGTTCAGTCGTTTCCTGCTTGACAACAAGAGAAATGTCACGACGAACCATTTGATTTGTATTGCTTAATTCCAAACAACAGCTGCATGGGTGGTACCCAAGCCTACACAAGTAGTAAGACTGTAAAATGGGGGGGGGGGGTAAACCCCTTTTCAGCCCCGGGATTAGGTGGCAACGGCCCCTGAAACCAAATTGATTGTAGGGCCACACCTTGAAGCGGCCTTCAGTCCTTGTGCGTCAGGCGACTTGCATAACAAAAACATCTTTAAACAAATATAAAAAAAAAAACACGAAATGTAATGTTTTCAAAATCTGTGTTTCATAGAAGCCATCCATCAAAAGCCCTAAAAGGTCACTTCAAATTAGTTGGTGTGGGAGGGGAAAACAGTGATGCGAAACAACCACACTCAACATAGAAAGAGGACTAATGATGTTCCGGTGTGTATAAGTTAGGTCAGTTGCGGTTAAGCTGGCAACGTATTCTTTGAAGTATAGTAGTTTTAGTATTGCGTAGGAAGGTATACTTCCTTATTTACGGTTGTATTCACATGGAGAAACAAGTGTACAGAGATTTTCAGTGAATTGTCCAACTAGTTTATAGGTTAATGTAAAAAAAAGGGTCAAAACTATGAGGGGATGGAAATCAGTCTTCAAGTTTCAGGTCAACAGACATGTTTTCCTCATCAACAGTTGCTGTGGTGCTGAGACTGAACAATATTTCCCAATGTGTTTCTTTAAAGGCACTGGATACCTTTGGTGAAAGTTTGGGCTCAAACGGTTATCGAATTTGCAAGAGAATAAAACAAGAGGGTCCATGTTACATTAATTCGTATGCTTTAAGATGCATAATAATTAAAGGCTTCAGCTGAAGTCTGAGTGAAAAATATACCCCTTTCTCAAACTGTTTCATATACTATCAAGAGCTCTCCATGCTCGTTACCAAGTAAGTTTCTATGTTATCAATTGTTTGAAGTAATTACCAATACGTGTCCGTTGCCTTTAAGACCGGTTACCAAACGTATACCTTCCCTTAAAGACACTGTGGACACTATAAGCCTTTTTGAGGGTTGGCGAACGTGATAGGAGTCTACTGTTTCGTTTGGGTGCAGACAGATTTGCCCAAACCTTGTAGTGTTGTAGTATTGTGTCTGTCATATTATCTTTAAAAAAGACTTAGTGGCAATTGCCTAAGTCTAGCCTTCACAGTTGGTGTATCTCAACATATGCATATAGAATAACAAATCTGTGAAAATTTGAGCTTAATCGGTCGTCGAAGTTGCGAGATAATAGTGAAAGAAAAAACACCTTTTTCACACTACGTTGGGTGCTTTCAGACGCTTGATTTCGAGCCCTCAAATTCTTAATCTGAGGTATCGAAAGCAAATTCGTGGAAAATTACTTCTTTCTCGAAAACAACATTTCTTCAGAGGGAGCCGTTTCTCAAAATGTTGTAGACCAACACCATCTCCCATTATTCGTTACAAAGACAAGTGTTATGCTAATCATTATTTTGAGTAATTACCAATAGTGTCCACTGCCAGCTATATACACTTACGCTGTACAATCTCCCGTGTCAGAATTAACCCTGATTCTGGTTTCCGGGGGTCTGACATTTTTTTTCGGGTCAAGTGGCTTGAAAAAATTGTGTTTTTTACTCAGATTTTAGTTGTTTTGCTATCATTCTGATTGATGTTGGATTCTGATAGACGTTGATATGTTTTCTGCATCGTGTCCCTTCATTGCAAAGGGTTTAAAACTTTTCAGAATACCCCCCAAAAATATAAAGGTTTTCGGCTTTTGAAAAATGACAAACCCTGAGCGGACCCTGGCTTATTGTATTTAGAAACAAGGTTTGTTTGTACTATACGTCATGTTTGATGTCAACAAGTATAAAACAACAAATCCACAAGCTACCTTTTGACGTTACAGACAGACAGATGGTGAAGGACCTGTTTGCCTGTGACGAATCATCGACGTGGAAATCCACACCTAAACACAGCCCAGTAAAACTCTCAAGGGGGTTGGGAGGCATTTCCAAATTCACACCTACTGCCATCTTAAGAAAGGTGTGAGCGTGTTCTATCTGGGGGGGGGGGGGGGCTGGTTCCCCCATCTCTTTCTTAGACCAATCTAAAATCTGATCATTATAAAGGATTGCGTCCACGCCTCCCCCAAGAGATAACAGCAAATAAAAAAACTAAAACACTAAAATAAAAACAAAACAAAAACAAAAACACGAACAACAACAACAACAGCACCAAGCAAACGTCCGGACGCGTCCCCCCCCCCCAAAAAAAGAGATTGTTTTTCACATAGTGCTGTTTCTAAACAAACTTACAAAATCTTGCAAGCACCATCCACAAATAATTCGCATCATGATGTTATGGACAATGTACAAAATACATGCAGCATGCACTGATGTGCATGCTGGCTGATAGGAGATTATATCTTGATCCAGACAATTTGTTATCCAGACAATTTCTTTGTTATTATACCTTATACTGTTGGGTACTTGTTGTATAGACACAAAACACAATGCCCACTGATTTACATTAAACCCACATGGTTTGAAAATAAAGATGTAGGAAAGTCTCCGTTAAAATATTGCCTGCTGAAGTGCTGTACTTTTTTAAGAAAAGAGTACAACAATGCCATAAAAATGATTTTCGTCTCAGGAGACGAACATTATGTCGGCAAAACATCGTATTTATCGGACTCCTCTGAAAACATTGCTTTGTGAGGCACTGTGTAGTCGACCATTGGGTGATTTTGCCTGGTACCCGGGATTTTTTAATGCATATATTAATGGTAGCCATGAAAAATTGACTAATGATTGACAATTGTTCGCTGCCCGTGATTTGCTAGTCTTGGTTCAAGACTCTCCTGGATTTGTCACAACAGGGCGCGCTATCACCCCCAACGCGCTATCAACCACGAACCGCTATCGCCCGAGAACCGCTATCACAGGAGAGTCTTGGCACATTCGTTAAATCTCCACCCCAAAAAGGGGCGGGCTCTGCGGGAACCCTACGCACGCGCATTATGTTTCCCCCCGATTTTGGGGGGAGATTTAACGAATGTTCCAAGACTCTCCTGTGATAGCGGTTCGTGGTTGATAGCGCGTTGGGGGTGATAGCGCGCTTTCTTGTTACAAATCCAGGAGAGTCCTGAACCAAGACTAGCGATTTGCCCGTGTTGACCACCGGGTAGTCACCCAAAGGTCCTTCAGCCTGAGTTTAAAGGCAGTGGACACTATTGGTAATTACTCAAAATAATTATTATCATGAAACCTTTCTTGATTACGAGTATTAGGGAAATGTTGGTAGTATAAAACATTGTGAGAAACGGCTCCCTCTGAAGTGCCATAGTTTTCGAGAAAGAAGTACTTTTCCACGAATTTGATTTCGTGACCTCAGATTTAGAACTTGAGGTCTCGAAATCAACCCTCTAAACGCACACGACTTCGTGTTACAAGAATGTTCTTTTCCTTTCATTATAATCTCGCAAGTTTGGTTTGTTATTTTATGCATGTTGAGATACACCAACTGTGAAGGATAGTCTTTGACAATTACCAATCGTGTCCACTGCCTTCAAACAAAGTCAACCGTTTTTATAGCCTTGTCCATGGCTCTTTACGCGTGCACAGGTCCGCTCTGAATTCACGAACTGCATAGATATTATACTACACGGTACATGACAGTACTTGATACCGTGGGATCGAAGCATGTTTTTAGAGGTTTCAGCCTCGTACATCGAGGCCGACTGCGGCTTCGGTTGTACGAGGTTGAAAACCTCGAAAAACAATGCTTCGACCCCACGGTATCAACTAAGTATGCGTGTACCGTGTCGTCGAATAATATCTATGCAGTTCGTGAATTCAGAGCCGTCCTGTGCTTGCGTAAAGAGCCTTGGACAAGGCTACCTTTTTTGAGCGCATTTGAACTTGCTTTCGAGCTCGAAGCAGAGCCGTGGACAACCGCGGGGCCAACGGATTGCAGGATATTGACTCTAAATTTGAACGTATGAGCAATAAAATAAAAACAAATCCTATTGAGACCAAAGATAGCATCGCCAAATGCATTTTACATTGTAGATAAAATCCAAAACGAAGGAGACATTGAACATTACCAAGCCATCATGTATGAGCAAAAGGATTAAAGGCAAAATATTAGCTACGGAATGTTAACATTACCTCGACTTTTTGAACTGCAAAAGCTATTTTTTCTTTAAAAAAGAAAAAAGCTTACGTTGGTCATGGTATTTACTCTTTTAATGTGTATGACTGTTTTGTTTTTGTACAAATGCTACTCTTGTTTTTCTTGTGGGAACGGTGAAAGTTAAATTCATTTGGATGACCTAGAGAACGTAAACAGCCTCCTGAACAGTACCCTTTCAGCTTAAACTGTTTTTGTTTTGTTTTTTGTTGCTGAGTTCTCGAGTTCATACAACTTGTGCGACAATCGTGTTTTTTTTTCTCATTATTTTCTCGCAACTTCGACGACCATTTGGGTTCAAATTTTCACAGGTTTATGCATTTGTTGAGATACACCGGAAGTCGGAAGACTGTGGTCATTGACAATTATTATTGCCAAAGGTGTCCATGCCTTTAAGCAGCTCTATTAAATTGGGCTTCAGACCCCCAATGCCAACATGCGAGGATTGCATTTCAGTAGCAATCATCTTACCAGGGATTGCCGTTAGATTAACTGGTGTTTGCCTCTCGCATTTACAACAGAATATTTTTATTTACTTAAATGTTTTCATCTGCCTCGTAGATCTATCTATGTTTTCGATGGTGATTCCTTTGAATTTAAGAAATTGCACTAGTAACATTTTATTCACAAACTTTAAAGGGAGCGGTGTGTCTTTTGAAACAGTTGGGTTGTTTTTATTATATAATAATGATAATATCAAATTCTTATATAGCGCATTTCACAATAACCGTATCATTGCTCTTTACATTAGTGCCCTGTATTAAACATAACCCAAACTAAATTATAACTTTTCTGTATACATTTATTTCTTTAATTTTTATTTTTTATTTTTTTGCTTTCACGTCCTCGTTCAATCATCTCGCCGAAACTTTTGCCATTTGTTTGGGTTGTTTTTCTACGAATTCCTTAGCAATGCGTTGTAATTCAGCGGGGGCGTTATTAATACCCACGATGTAATTTGGCAGAATTTAATCACCCCAATAAACCCGATAACAATTTGAGGGCATTTACGGTTTATGGGGGTATGTGGGATGAGAGAAGGCTGCGAGGGGAGCGCCGATCCCAGCCCATAAGGCTAAGATGAGAAAGAAAAAAATCAATCCCGCCCCCGCGGTCTGCTATGGACTGAGACTAAGACATTACAAATTTCTATCTTACATTTCAAATAACTTGAAGGCACCGGAAATCATTGGTAATTGTCAAAGACCAGTTTTTTATCATTTTTTTTCTGGTGTATCTCAACATATGCATGAAATAACACATCTGTGAAAATTTGGATTCAGTTGGGAATTGAAATAATAGAATCTCTGCGAACTTATAAAAAAAGTGGAAGTTTATATGTTTGTTAGAAGCTATTCTTCCAGCCAACATTAAGATTTATTCAACAAGTCTACAATGACAAAGAAAAAACTACCAGTAGCCGAGATACTTTGTGCTGTCACTGCGACCATTCCTCGTGTTAAAGCCATTGGACCCTTTCGGTAAACACTATTGTCTAAGGCCCAGCCTTCGTGTATCACAACTTCTATATCAAATAACAAACCTGTGAAAATTTAGGCTCAATCGGTCATCGGAGTCTGGAGAAAATAACGGGAAAACCCGCCCGTGTATCCGCGCGTTTCGCCGAGTCATGACGTGTTTAAAATAAATCCGTAATTCTCGCTAACGAGAATTTATATTGTTTTACTGTTTTCTCAAAAAGTGAAGCATTTCATGGACTAATATTTCAAGGGAAAACTTTCACCACTACCTTCTGTAAATCCTGTAAGTTATTTGTAAATCTGTGAACTTTTTTTCTGTACCGAAAGGGTCCAATGGCTTTAACGAAAGGTACTTTTTAGCTAAGTCATTTCGTCAAACAAACCCCTGTTGTGAATATTTAGCAGCGAAGCTGCAGTGGAGTTAGCTCGCGTGTGAACAGTTCCTAAATTATATTAACTTTATTTTCAATATCGAAACAAGATACAATGCACAACAATAACAAAAATCATATATAGAAACACTTATATTTTATTTATCTCACATAGTGGGATTTCTTTTCACTTCCCAAGTAGTAAATATAAATGAGTAATTGATTATTTTAATCACCAGGTGTAAGATATATACGCTTCAGATTGAAAGGTTGATATTGATTTATTTATTTCTCATTTATGAGAATCTCTTTATTTTGCTTTTGTTTTATTGTTCAATTCTAAGTTTCATTAATATTACTGAGAGTGGGGGAAAACGATATATATATTTTTTTTGAAGAAATTTGAGAAGAACTTATTCGTAAATAAGAATGAACTGTTGATTTTCTTCACCAGGTGTGATTTATTTTACGATTCAGATATAAATGTATATATTTATTTATTCTGCCTATTTTCTGTGTTTGAGTTCCTCGGTCCTTTTAAAACAATACTATATATGTGTATATCAACCGCACTGACTTATAATGTTTAAAGAAACCTCGTATCTGGTACATGGGCATTGAATATTGCATCACTTGACGGGTATCTATGTATTTATTGACTAATTGGTTTATGGATTTATATACTAAGCCCCGTGGTTGGCGATAGTTGGCAAAGTTAACGGAGGGGCATAGGCCTAAAATGTTTCTAACACGTCCTTTTTATGTGTAGAACAATTATACAAACATGGTTCTTTGGAATAGAGGTATACCCCACGGTCCGTTGTCTAATAGTAATTCCCACATTGATTCCTACACAAACGCCTTAGTCTGTCAATAAGGTTGTTTGACACACCTGACCCCACCCGTGCAAATATCAATGAGTCACCTCTTGAAAGTTGAAATATAATATCGAGACCATTTGAAGGAATGTGAGATTGCTATCAGTTAGGATGGGCCGTAAAGCCGTTGGTCCCGTGTGTTGTGTAACGCCTTAAAAGGGGTTCCCCGATGTTCCTGGTTTGCTTGGCAGCATATTTTGCCTCGTATACCTTGCAGTTAAATACCATGTTAAAGCGCCTCGAGAGCGTCACTGAGTGACGCCTTGACTGAGTGACGGATTGCGCTACATAAGTAGCCACTATACTATTGATATTTTCTAAGATACAAAAAAAAGAACCATTTGGCGTGATCGTTGTTCAATTTAATCATTCGAATCCCACAACTCAGACCAGCTCAACGATCGACGAGTTCAAATAACAACCCAATGCCACGAACCCAATGAACCAATCGACGTCACAAACACAAAACGGAGCTGATTGGCGTAAGTGCAATAATAGACCTTCAACTTTTCACCTACGCTTCCCCCTTGTTATGACGTCACGATCCCCATTTTGCTCATAACTGCTCTCGTTTGCTAGAGGAGGGAGCTTACCAAAATAAACAAACAAAAATTGCGCTAAAATGTTCACTCCCAACCCGGCTGAAAAGGCGCTGCAAATCTAACGCGAAGGACACGCTGATAATATTGATGTAATATTGCGAATGAGGCAAGCCACTTCCACCTTGATTCAAACACACACACACAACACCCCAACCATCACCAGTAGGTCGTCATAACCCGTACTCTCCATTTCAAAACAAACCGAAGAAGGACTATTTGATTTTTCAATTATTTTTCACCATTACTCCCATATTTATGCAGAGGCGGTTCCTAATTCGTATAAATTGTCACGATGGCAACGAGTTTTTACCGGCTCGACGTTTACACTCATCTCTTCGTTTCCTGCCACCGCATACCCATTATCTGTTCATTAGCTTCGGACAGTTTCCTGCGTGTTATTAGCGCAAATATGTTTGTTTTTAACGAGCGGCGCTGTCCCTCTCGTTGAAGAGACAAAACAAATTCTGTTAATTTTGAAAGAACAACTTTCACATGAAACTTGATACGTTGCTGCGTTGAGTAGTTAAAGGGAAGGTACACGTTTGGTTATTGTCAAAGACAAGTCTTCTCACTTGGTGAATTCCAACATATGCATAAAATAGTAAGCCTGTGAAAATTTGAGCTAAATTGGTCATCGAAGTTGCGATAAAATGATGAGAGAAAAAACACCCTTGTTGGACGAATGTGTGTGCTTTCAGATAGGAGTAAAAGACTTCTAGCTATAGAAGCTCTTTATTATTTTAGTGGCAAATTACCCCTTTCTCAAAATCTATGCTACTTCAGAGGGAGCCGTTTCTCACAATGTTTTATACTACCAACAGCTTTCCAATGCTACCAAGTCAGTTTTTAAGTTACTATTTGTTTGGAGTAATTTACCAAATGGTACCCTCCCTTTAAATTTGCTTGTTCGATACCCATCATTGTCTCAACCTCGGGTTGTTCTCAACATATCTCCTCCTCGAAGAAACTTGAAGTCCTATTCAATTCCAAATTATTTTCATATCATGTAAAGCTTAAAATCATATCTTTTATTAGCTTGTTGAGGAATCGTTAATACTGTATTCTACTCCCACAGCGCGATGAACAAAATAATATGACTATTTATCTTGTGTTAATGCATCCAAACACTGTTGTGATACTCAATGTGTGATTACCAAACCCTCCAATGTCTCTCTGTAGCGTGTTGCGGCATATCATGCCATGTTTTCTCAGAAATGGAAGACAATTTCAAACCTCTTTTTGTCCAAGTATCGGTTATATGGCCCTTTACGAAACCACGGCTTCTACTCCAGATTCGGCTCAGGCTAGCTTGGCCCCGTGGTCTTCTTAACAATGAGCGCGTGCTTTGCGTACGCGTTCAGGGCTTCGGACAAGAGGACGGAGCCTGAAGCCGAATCAAAAGCAGAATCCTTTTTTTCTCAAAGGGCCTAAATCCAACCACGTGTTAAGTTACAGCGAATATTTACGGCAGATTGTATCTTGAATACCACTTTAATCGATAGTCTTAGAATCGAATTTGTTAGCGATACCTCCATTTATAAGGAACATCAGTTTTGTATAGCAAAAGCCGCAGGAAAGACTAAATCTCATGTGTTTCCGGGTACGGATTTTGTCCTAACCTTAAAAGCAGCTGATTTTGGTTGTGTATGTATAATAGTCGGCTGCCGACATTATTGCGATTTTAATTAAGTTTGTTAGGGTGGAAGGTCTTTGGGCATGCCATAGAATCAACCCAAACCACATCAGAACAACATTTAGTGCTATAGCCAGGTATCTCCCGACGCTCAGTGGGCAGTCAAATTACAAATGTACGGGGTTAAACAAAAAGGAATACATGGTAATATGATCGTTGATGAGTATTTCGTATGGACGATCTCCTGTACTAATAAGGGATGTGGAAATAGCAATAAGTAGACTGCACACCTTTCAGAACCTGGGATATTTCTACCTACGTTGCTTGAACGAACGAAGGTAAAGCCATGAACTTCAGGGGAGCCACAAGTTGGAATACGAGCTAGACTTGCACTGGCTATTAAAAAACCGCTGATGTGTGGTTCGTATCTCTTTTGTACAGGGATGTGAAGATAACAATAAGCTTGGGTTTTTCATGTACAGTTGCTTGAACGAGCGAAGGAAAGATAGCTGTGAACCTCAGATGAGCCACAATTTCGACTATGCTGTTATGAGGCAGAACATACGGCAATTAAAAACACGACTTTTGATTAATTGCCTAAATGATTCCCAGATTAGTTATTACGTTTTAATTGAGCTGTGCAGAGCTAGTGTGTGGGTGGAAGTCTGTGTGAACAATGCTTGTAAACTATATATGAAGAGAAAAAGGCGAGGCTACAATCTTCGGTAGCAAATTCAGGTATGTGGAGTACAAATAAGAAGTATACCTTTCAATTGCTACGTCAATGTCAAAGTTTTACCAACCAATGTTGGAATCTATAATGGGAAGCCGAGATGCAAACCAAAAATAGTTAGCCACAAGTTTTGTAACACAGATATATTACGTAAGACTGGGGTGCTCCGCAAGGAGTTTTGTGTACAAAGTCTAAGGGAAACTATTAAGTGCAAGAACAAAGGAGAGAACACAATGGGAGACTTTTTGAAAGCTCTGCCACTAGAGGACAGCAGACCTACCAGGTAAGGGTGCACAACTCCTACAGCAAACAATGGTAAATGCTAAAAATTCAAAAATACTCAAAAAATATTAAGAAGTCTCTCAGCCTCTTGAAAATTAAATCAGATACATTGTCATACAACTAAACTTCAGATTTCTTTGGTAGGTCAGCATTTTGGAATTTTTGCTAATAAACCCTAAAAGAAACACTCCCAAAAACTCATGCACACCGCTTGTTATCCTTGGGGAACTAGTGTCCAGTACGTCCTGTTCCAGAACAGTTTGGTTTATGCTGGCATTGTGTTATGAAAAACAAAATACAGTTTGGCTAAATCTAAATACAAAATCAAAAACACGCAAAACACAAGGTATTTGCTGTCAGTGACCGTCACTCATGCTTCTCCTATTCCTAAGTTGTTGACATTACCTGGTGAAGAGCGCCCTCTCTCGGTGATTGGCAGATAGTCTAAAGTTTCCCATTATAATGCTCCACATTTTGAGAATGTGTATGTTTTTGTTTTGTTTTTCATTTTCTGTCAATGTTGTGAATAATAATATGATAATAATTAACATTGCTCATTGACACATTTTAGTAAGATTGGTAACCTAGAACAGAGGTACAATGCTATCTTTTGTTTTAAAACAACATGTATACTCCGCTTTCGCCGTACTGTGCTGCAAACGAACCTTGATTACATTAAGGGACATGTCTTTGTTTTCTTCTTTTATATCACCACCCATTAAGCTACTCCATAAAACAATATCAAAATTTCACAAAAATTAGTTCATACATAATACCACAAGCTTGCGTCCGGAGTTAAACCTAAAAGATCGCAAATATTAGGGTTAGGTAATTTAGTTGGCATAGCATTGAATGTCATAGGTTCAAATCCCACCCTTGTCATTATTACTCTTATAAATAGAAAAAAAAATAGTTCACTGTTGTTGACCGCGGCAGCACCAACAACAGCAAAAGGGATAAACTTAGCAACTTTGCCGGGGGGGGGGGGGGGTAGCACGACCATCCTCATCCAGTACCACCCTTTGAAATCTGGTCTTTTTAGATTAAACATTATTAGAGTCAAATGTGAATGGGGACGGTTCTCCTATGAGGTCAATTGACACATTGTCCTAAGCAGCTTTTTAGCAAGTAAGCACATTTTGTTGAATGTGGTAATTCCAATGCTCTAAAAAGCTGTTTTTTCCATTTCGATGCATACGGTATGTTTGTATTGACACTTGCGTCTGATATTATCGTATAATCGTAATATCATAATATGTAGTTAATTTTAAGAGCGCAGAAGGTTGGCTTGAAACAGAAACTACAATTTTAAGTGGCCAGAGGTGCTCTACCCCCACTCCACGGAATATAAACAATTAGTGCACAGCGTAGACCTTTCATAAATTCCGATGTTTTTATGTGGCATGATAGTATACATTTTTTGTAAATTTGCAGTTTGGATAATAACAACAGTTCGGAACAAGCTGCCCAATAACAGTCAGTTTGTTATGCCGGCCATCGTGCCCGGGGGGGGGAGTGGGGCGAAGGATGGTTTGTTTATGACCACTTATGGATAGACAAACATAATCAGCTTTGTAGGGCATGCCTATTATGTTGGCCTATATCATTGAAAAGAGACATAATTGAATGGGTGTGTTTCTTTGCGTTTGACCTTTTTTCTTCTTCAAATAATGGGCTATTCACGCAGATAATTGCCATCTCGATGGCACAAACGACCGGGAGTAGAACTGCAAGATAAACAATATTATAACAAAGGAACAAATAGGTTGTCTATTAGCTGAAAAATAATCTGCAAACAACTTGTTTTTTTTCTGGCTTTGTTTCTAAACTGTTGGTTAATGGCATTTGAGTGGACCTTGTGATGATAGCTTCCATGATGGGTTATATTATTATGCTATAGAGTCGGAGAATGAAAATGAAGCTCTTCCAAAGGTGAAATGTATCAATGATAATTGGTTTAAAGGCACTTGAGAAGGTTAGTATTCTCACTTGGTGTATCCCAACATATGCCTAAAATAAAAAGCCTTTAAAATTACTCAAAATAATTGTTACAAACACATCTTGGTAATGAGCAATGGGGAGCTGTTGATAAAACATTATTTTTAAGAAAATATGTTCCTCTGAAAACGTAGTTTTTTAGAAAGAGGAAATGTAAACCATATTAAAATAAACTTTAGGCCTAAAGCCTTTCGTATAGGCCAAGCATCTGAAAGCGAACACAAGGGTGTTTTTTCTTGCATTTTTCTCCTGCAACTTTGGGATACACCAAGTGAGAATACTGGTCGTTGACAATTACCAAGTGTGGTCAGTACCTTGAAGGGGTTTTAAACGTTTTTAAAACGTTCCAAGGTTATTTTCATCCACCTCACTGGTCGTTCTCAGTATGCCGGTTTTGAAAAATGTACGCAGACAAAATACTTTTAAGAGACGAACCGAGAAAATTAAACTCAGGGAATTGTACATAAATAATGGTAAAAGGAGGTCAATTTCACAGTTCCCTGGTCAGCCAAGGATGGTTAATTGCTGCATAAAAAAATAAAACAAAACTATAGTCTCGTTTCATTTGCATATTATAAGTGCTCTTTACCATAGATATGTTAAGAGCATTAAATTCAAGGTATACTCTGGCAATAACTCTTAAAATTAATGGAAACACAAACTTACTTGGTTTTGAGCATTTTGAGAATCATTTCATATCGAATTATTTTGGCTATGGAAAAAATTACCAGCTTTAACCCCCACAATTTGAATCTGGGAAACAATGCTGTCTGATACATTTCTCATAATTATGTTGTATTCAAATAACAGGTTTGTCTTCGAGTGCGTTGCGCTAGACCGCTCGGCGAAACCAAAATACCTTTATCGTGCTGTCTCCATCTTGGTTATGTTCCTTGTATCGAATAAAAAAAACTAATGCTGACAATCATTTTTAAAAAGGAACTAGACTATTATTTTGTTCTTCCAATCTCATTATTGATATCAATGAAAATAATGAAAACAAAAAGAAACGAGAAGACTGCACCATGACAAAGGTCTATAAAACATGTCTTAAAATGTATTATTCTGTGTAGGCCTATCTTTCTTTGCTTACGTCATTATTTCGTGTGATGAATATCTGATCGAACTGCGATAGTATACCTGAAACACGACACGATGAGGTAACCTTGACTCTTGCTTGTAAAGATTTCGTAGAAAAATAATCTTTCCTACTTCAATTATTGTCATTCAATCTTGCCTTTAAATTGAACTCGGGTCCCAAATAGAATTTCTCTAGACATTGTTTCCTCTGATTACATTGCGTTTGACCTCAATTAAAAAATCCTAAAACCTGGAGATTTGGAAATAAAGAGAATAAGATAAGATCTATGCGCCTTTCATTCCTTCAAACTGAACGTAACGAATTGGCACTTTAGGCAGTCCCCACGCTACTGGTCATTCTTCACTCTATAAAAAACTCTCGGTTCAAAACTGACCTAAAATCCGGGTTCCGGGTCCCAATAGGCCATACTGTGTTAATGAAAAGATGCTTGGAAACCCGAGTTTCGTTCCAACCTAAGAGACTAAGAGAACTCTCCAGTTTATAGCAGAATATTTGCCGGTGATTACGATTCCGATAGCTCTCCATAAAGAAATGCCACTTAAATTGGTAAATTGGTAAAAGTAACTAGCGATTCAAAAATGCACTGTTTGGCACATGGCCATTTTGAATTTGCGCGGTGTGCCATGTTTTCGTCTATAGCAAACTTCGTTCAGGTTGACCAATTAATGCTGGTTAATTTTGTAAAGTTTCGAGTCGAGTCATACGGACATAGAAATGGGCAAAGACATTTCCGACCATGTAGTTTTTTGGAGTGTTAACACCAATGATAGCTTTAAAGGCACTGGAGTGACTATTGGTGATTACTCAAAATAATTGCTAGCATAAACAATACTTGATAACGAGTAATGGGTATAAAACATTGTGAGAAGTGGCTTCCTCTGAAGTAACATAGTTTTCGAGAAAGAAGTAATTTTTCCACTTAAAAAAGGACCCCGGAGTTAAATTTTGAGCATCTGAAAGCACATTTCTTCCATTATCATCTCACAACTTTGACGACCAAGTTCAAATTTTCACAGGTTAGTTACGTTGTGCAAAATGTTAAGTTACACCAAGTGAGACTGGTCTTTGACAATACCATAGGTATCCAGTGTCTTTCAAAGAAAATGAGTTAGACTGCAGATGTTTGCTTAAAGAGGAGACTAAAGCTAAATGAACAGGGCTAAAAAACGTAACCTAAGAACTTCAAAATCCATTCGGATACAAACATAAGAGCTTTCAGACGTAATATTGAGTAAACCATTTATTCTAAGATTCTTTGGACACCTGCGTTTACCTGATCCCTTATTTGGACGTAAATGCACTTTTTTTTAGTAAAGCGATGTAGAGATCGCCAAACGTATATATTATTAGCCATTTCAAAACCAACATAGTTCCCAATGGCGGGCTCGCAGACATTGACAAATGAAACAGTTTCGTTTTAAAGACACCGGACACTATTGGTAATTGTCAAATACCACTCGTCTCACTTGGTGTATCTCGACATATGCATAAAATAACAAACCTGTGAAAATTTGAGCTCAATCGGTCATCGAAGTTGCGAGATAATAATGCAAGAAAAAACACCCTTGTCACACGAAATTGTGTGCTTTCAGATGCTTGATTTCGAGACCTCAAATTCTAAATCTGAGGTATCGAAATCAAATTCGTAGAAAATTACTTCTTTCTCGAAAACTACTCCACTTCAGAGGGAGCCGTTTCTCACAATGTTTTATACTACCAGCCTCTCCCGATTACTCGTTACCAATAAAGGTTTTATGGTAACAATTATTTTGAGTAATTACCAATAGTGTCCACTGCCTTTAAACGCCGAAGTCTGTCAGACCTATCGCACAGAAATATAATAATTATAGGCTCGAGACCAGTCGCGTGCAATCCTCTGCAAATTACTCTACAGCATATTATCTTGTGTTGATTAAAATGCTTTCTATAAGAATTTCCCTGGTGATTTTGAAGTCAATAACTGAAAATTCAGGGACACACAGATTACACAAAAATAAACCCAAATAGGGTTACATTTATGCTTTGTATTTCCCAAATAAAAAGATTTCAACCTCCCAAGTAGCAAATAATATTCTAGTTGAATTGTACTTATAGTATTGTTTTAAATAATTATATTCACTTGTTTACACTTTGTCCTCCATTCAAACATTCACGAATAGTGTACTCTTTGAAAAAACAAATCCCATGATGACCAAGAGTCGATTTACAGGAAAATATCAAAACACAATTTAAAAAAAATGTGGACAAAATACACATTCAGAGGAAACTGTCAGTTATTTTGTCAGTATAACATAAAGCTTTTCTAACATAATGTGAAATTAAGGTCGTTCTATAACTAAAGCTTGTTTACTCCGTTACAGCATCGTGTACAAAAACACCATTGAAGATGCTGTTGAAGGCCATTCGGAATATTCTCGCACCGTCGTCGCATTTTGTTACAAGATGTACATCACGGAGGGCCAATTTCAAATTTTGGATGCAGGTAAACATTTTTTGTTTTCTCTTGCCAAGTTACTCCAAAAGTTACGGACTTTTTTTTTTTTTTGTTTGCGGGTCATTTCCCAGTCGTTGAACCCTGTTTGGTTGTCATTTTCTTCCTTCCTTAACATGTACCATGCATTCAGAACAGTCAATGTTTAAAACATTCGAAGTTGATTTGACACACACACACACACACACACCCACCCTAATTATTGTTTATGTATCGAATGGCTTTATATAGTAAAATATAAATACTAAAGAACAAACGCCTCAAGTGGTTTGATAATTTAGATCAAAGGTCCCCAACATCAGTAGTTTTCACTTGTTTTTGTCCTTTGCTTAAACAAACAAATTTTAATTTGTAGTTTAAAAAAGAATGAAATTGATAATCTTGGACAGGTGTTGTAATGACAATAAACAAACCCGATCTCAACACTTGTTTTTTTTTTTTGGTTTGTTAATATTGCTTGCCACAATTCATTTCAATTCAATTCAATTCAATTCAATTCAATTCAATTCAATTCTTTATTCGTCATGCCCAGCATGAAAATCACTGTCTCGATTTGCACAATAAAAATTAATACAGTTTTTGGAGTTTTCCTCCCGCATTTAGTTTCGATTTCCAGGTATTTATTTTAACCCACCCACCCCAAATTTTGATTAAAAACAGTCCCTTTATAGACAGTTAAACAAATGTTCGACAAGGCTTGTCACTAATATGATGCACTGGAATGTTGTTGCCCTGCATAATACCACCACCCTATAAAAAAACATATCTTCCTTTCCTTGAAAATCAATTTTACAAAAGTAGGTTCCCTAGTGACCCCTGCAGTGAATCTTCAGGTCGAAGTACGCTACATTATTATTTCGATTTCAGTTTATTTTGATAGTGGGTAAACAAAATAGGCTTAAGATTAAAAATCGTGTTTGGGAAAGACGGGTTAGAAAATATGACTGACCGCTTTCGGCCCGGGCGGGCCGTAGTAATTTAATAAAGACCCCGGCTATTTTAATCTCTTCATTTTTAGTTCACCGGTCACTGGTGCGTTCCCATTCCCTTGACCGATATATTTTGTGGTGTCACTAAAGAGTTTTCTTCGTGAAACATTTCTAAATGCAGTTTTATAACCGTACAACTGTATTTTGAAAAAGATGCAAACTTAACATCTATTAAATCGTTGCAGTACCGGTGCTAAAACATGGGATTCGAACTGCCTCTTGCTACCGGGAAATATAGGTGGTCTAAAAAGTTGGTAAGGCACTCTAGAGTCGTGGGTTCGAATCCCATTGAGTAATTTGACTGTGAGTTGTTTTTACAAAACTCAGGAAAGTACTGAGTTCACAGTGCTAACACAAATCGGTATTTGTTTTTTCCAGTTATGGTTTTTCTATAACATCTAAAACTGAGCATTTCTCCATCGTTTCCTATACTCGTCTTGTTTATGGCGCCAGTTGTGCTGTTGGGGGATCAAATAATAAATTTTAAATAAATGAAATATTGTTCTAATAAATAAAATATATAATAATGAAATACATAAGAACCTGAATACAAGTCAAACGAATGCTGTTCGATCTCTCTACACCCAAAACATAATCAGCAACGTATAACAAGTGCGCGCTAGAAAGCCTGTTTCAGAGATGATTTTGAATCAATCAATTAAAACCCAGTTGTCACGGCCGCTACGTTTAACGGCGCATAAGATAATGTGTCAGGCATCATATGTTGCTCTTAGTTCCTAAATAAGTAAAATAAAAATATATCAATAAATTTGGGGTACAAAAAATCAAATATAGGACGCCCGATATCTCTATAATACACGCAAAACATAAAACAACGTACGCACGGGAAACCTGTTTCACAGATGCTTTTTAATCAATCAATTAAAAAACAGGTTGTCACGGCGTAAACGGCGCATAAAATAATATGATGGAGATCATCTGTTGCTTTTAGTTCCTGAGCCCCTCAGGGGAAGGAGACGGGGGTATGTCAGATATTATTTGCACAAGCGACGGAGACTTAGTCGGGCGTTAAGTCGAACAAGACCCGGAGGAGTTTGACTGATGCATGTAGATTACCGGACATTCTTACGGTTCATGTGGTTTCATGAGGTTTCATGAGACTCTTTATTGAAACCCTTTACGGAGACATGTGTTCGATCGTTGTAGATTTCAGATGTGTAGACTATCAGATATTGAACTGAATTTGCATTTTGAATTTTATTAGGCTGAGTTTAGCCTTCGAGGAAGACTCGACTGCTAGGGTCAAAACGTCACCCCACCGGAGTGAAGTTAGTGACTATCAACGAATAGCTAAAGTTAGTAGTCCTGTTCGATTTTACATACCTTCCGCCCAGGCCGTTAAAATGTAGGATTTTTGTTTTCAGAACTGAGAATTCTCCCGAATTCCGAAAGTCTACCCCACGGTAATAGAACATAAAGCAAGACAAGTTTTCAAAAGAACATAATTCAAGTACACACCCACATGGTGTTACCGCAAAAAAATTACTAATCTAAATACCGATTCTTTGTCACAGTCTGCAGATATTGCGACATCAAACTCACAGGCTAATGTAAACAAGAAACAAACTCCTGCCAAAACGGTCGTTATTAGTGTGTCAGTGGATTAGCTCAGATCAACATTATTATTGATGCTCTCGCTAATTGAGGAAGCTCTACTCTTGATGTGTCAACAATGACGTTCCAATGTTGTCAAGGCAACTGACTAAAACAGACAGAAACCGACAACCGTCTAAAACAGACAGAAACCTTAAAGGCACTGTATGGACATTCTTGGTAACTGTCAGAGGAGCCGTTTTACACAACGTTTTATCAGCAGCTCTCCATTGTTTATTTACCAAGTAAGCTTGTAATAAATGCTAACAACTAATTTGAGTAATTATCAATAGTGTCCAGTGCAAATGGTGTTTGAAACTTTGCATGGTGTGAAGAATAAGAAGTAGTAGTAAACTCGCTATGTTGAAACCATGTATAGTGTCTCTTTTGAGAGAGTGGAGGCTCTGAAAAGAGCCGTTGCTGTGTCGACGTTTGCAATGTCTCAGTCACAAGACACGACGCGAGAGCCGTGTTGGTATACATTGGCAATAAATTGGGTTGTCTGTTTGAGACGTGGTGCATTCTGTGAAGTGGTTCAACAACCTATCTAAAGTGTCTGGATACTTTACCCATCACCCTCCGCGCTCTAGTCTGAAGATTTAGGTTTCTCGGTAGAATTTGGAAGATGGACAAAATATTTCTGGGAGAGACGTTTTACCGCCATAATCCCTCAAACTCACACCCTTGAAGAGGCACATTCACAGGCAGGTGTTCTAGAGTGATGCCTTATTTATTGCTTGTGTTCATTTATTGAGGCGAAATGTATATGTACTTGTACAATCTGTTACAAAAGCCAATTATATCCCCGTGTATGGGGGAACATACCTTTCATGAAAGAGTCTTTAAAGACGAAAAAAACACAAAAAACTTCTTCCTATCTTTTCTTTTTTTAACGTAAATTTGTTACAACTACTTTGAGACAAGTAGCCAACACAATGAACATTTGTATAAGTCACGTGATGATTAGAATTGGTGTGACATTTACCCCACGTTACTAATATTTGAATTGGGCCATAAGGGGGGGGGGGTGCCTCGCCGTGAATAATTCGTTTTTTTTGCGCCCATTAACCCGTTCAATAAGACTGAGTACATACTCATCGCAAGGTGCGTACCATTGGGAATGCATGCAAGCCAGTAAACACTTTTGGTAGTTGTTAAAGACTAGTATTTTCACTTGGTGTATCCAAACTTATGCATAAAATAACTGTGAACATTTTGATTTACTTGTCGAAGTTGTAAATAATGAAACAAAAACATCGAGAAACTACCTTTTTCCAAAACCTACATTACTTCACATGGAGCCATTTCTCACAATGTGTTGTTTTACAGCCCTCCGTTGCCGGTTATCGTTTATTTTGAATAATTACCAAAAGTGTCCAGTGCCTTTAACAGTGTAAATTTGTGAAAAATGAGGCGACAGAAAATTTGCACCGTCCTGAAACTGCCCCGTCCATACACCTTTTCATGTGGTGTTTATATTAGGCTAATCGTCCAATACAAACAGTCCATTGATAAATGCCTGCGCGGTAAACGGTTTTAAAATCAATCGAGGGGAAAATATTTGACTTATCAAGTTATCACGGTGGAATGATTCATTTAAATCCTTGGTATTTGATACGTGGTGTGATACCTCTTCTGTCTCGAACGTAAATATATCCAGCCAGCTAGTTTTTTGTGTATAACGTTAATTTAAAATTACCGCTCGGTAATCATATACTACATTAGGGGTCTAATATACGTTACGTTGTTCATTAATTTGTTTTGTTTTTCCTTTTTTTTTTAAGCAGTGTCGTATACGTGAATATACAGAGTTTAATTACAATTTGATGACTTTTTTTAACGACCTCTATTTGACCAGTCACTGTCAGGCATATTATGTCTAAAACATGTATACAATTTGTAATTTTTGTAAGACCAGTATCCGCACTATATGTAACTTAACATTTACACAAAATGAATTAGGCTCAACCGATCATGATGATATTAGCGAAAACCCCCGTTAAATGTTTGCACCCTTTTCAAATGCTTTTTGGCCGGACGCGCGCGATAAAGAACATTTGTTTACTCGTTTCCTCAAAACCCTAGCTTTTTAAGCAAAATCATTTCAAGGAACGTTTCCTACCATGACAATCTTTTTACCATACAAAGGACAAACTGTCCCCTTGTATTTCAAAATATATGTTTGTGTATTTAACATTTTCAAAAAGAGTTTCAAGGGTGTAAACTCGGCTTAGAGTGACAAAAAAATGTTAAATCACGTTGGGATAATTATCTTAATAATGTGGCCGTATTTTTACTAAATCGGAATGTGGTATAAAGTGCACAATTTTCAAGTAAAAGCTAACAGTTTTACTCATCAATATTGCCGGTTCGTTTATCTTTTATGCATCACCCACCAACAAAGATTACACAACAAAACATCAGAGTTCATACAAAAGTACACTTGTCCGACCACACGAATTTTTTCAATTATTGTTTACCTTTTTGACTGATTCGTTCCCCCCCCCCCCCGTCAATTCCATGATTCAGGGAATTCCATTAACAAGCCCCAACAGTGTCCCTACAGTCCCTCATCTTTAAAAGAAAACCGCCTTACCCCATCCATCAACTCTCGATGATCCTTATTTTACTGACACGTTCATCGAGTAAGTAGGCCACGCTGGCCAACACCCTCGCTCTACAAACCAACGGGTGCCCGAGCTGGGCCCACAGTAGTGCAGTGTCCGCGCAAAAACACTGACACAATTTCCATTTGCACTTTTTCGTCAGCCTTTTACCTGAATGGAATTTTCCCTGATTTTCCCTGAATGCTAAAAGCTTTTAAAAAAATTGCTGATTTATATTCAGCATTATGGGTTATAAGAGTAGAACGGTTTTTAGCCTGGTTTTATTGCATGACAATTTAACGAATACAATTAAAAGTTGAATTCCCCTATTGTCAAGAGATCGAATTGTCATTCCATCCATTAAATTGTTGCAGTATCCATTGCTTAAATAATAGGAATTTAACTGCCTCGAGCTACCGGGCAATCTTGGTGGTCTAATATTGGTAAGACATTGCCCTAGAACTGCACAGGTCGTGAGTTCGAATCCCACCCATGCATCATGCGTGTGATTCTTTTTCACATAGCTCAGAGTTAACAGTGCCAACGCACACAGGTGTTAATGAGTAAAACCGAAATTAATATTCTTGTCAATCCATCTGTCACACTTGTGTTATCGCAGTTCCGTTTTTTTCTTATTTATGACCGGCAACCGGAATTATCTTTTCAAAATCTTGGACATGAATAATTGTCCCCCAGAAGGAGAATACACCATTGAGTGACAGGGACAGCAACACCTTTTGCCTTCACTCCTGTCCCTTCCAGGTTTACGTTGTGGTACAATCCCGTGGTGGGTTTCACCGAGGTGTGATTTGAAGTGGTGCAGCTTTGGTAGTTGCCGAGAAGCCACGGGTTACGATTTCCTTGACAGAAAAGCCTTTTGTTTTTGTCTCTCCAAAACTGATACACATTCATCATCTTTCCTGCGTATCTCATTCCACTTGCCTCTCTTTACCAACTCTCCATGTTGCTCCATTTCATTTCATTTTAATGGTATCACATTTCGTGGTCTACAGGCCAAATTTGACATGATTTACAGTAATTAAATAGTAAAAACATTAAGAAAATTTAAGGCAGGATTAAAAAAAAAAAAAAAAAAAACATGTGGCTATGACTGGGGGAATACAAACAAATTGCAACATTAAAATAGCACTATAGTAAAAACACAAAGCAAATAGCAGGTAAGATTAAAACACATAATCTGAGCTACATGTTGCCAAGCAATGCCCAATAGTTCTAATTTTACCATATTGTATATCATAAAGTTTCTGAAACTTTCTCGTTCTGCTTCTGACCCAGTTGTCGGTGCACAGAATTCATCATCTACCATTGACAACTGACATACTTTTGTTGCACAATAAGGATGACGGCAAAGTTTTGTCCTACCCCTCCTAACCAAATCACAATACTGAAAGAAAAACACCAATGATGCCCAACTTTTAGTGCTTTCAGATAACTAAAAGAAGCTTCCGGCCTGAAGTCTTCCAATATTTGAGTGAGCATTTACCTCTTTTAAAAAAACTACGTTACTTTACAGGGAGCCTTTTTATCACAATGTACAACAGCTCTCTCCATTGCTCGTTACCAAAGTTGTTTTTGCTGACAATTATTTTGAGTAATTACCAATAGTATCCAGTGCCTTTAACGGGTAAAGATTTTATCCTCTTGCACAGCTATTCGGTTCGCTTATATCAGCTTTGCCTGGCGATATCCTTCTAAGATTATAAATGGCATTGACCTTGTGCGTCTATAATACAAGGTGTTAAATGCGTTCACGACCGCAAGTTCAGCCGACTCGTTGAAGGCTACGCTATAGGAATTCAATAAACATTTAATACGCTTTTAATTTGTACGAAGGAAAACATGAAACATTTATGAGACGATCATAGGCATGTGTGCACAGCACACATCAGTTGTGCACGGTTAACATAACAGCATTGTAATGACGTTACTTTTCTTAACATGTGTGCACCGTTTAAAAAGTAACTGAATTTAAAGACAAAAATACATCAAATTACGTTTTATGAAATTATTCACTATTTGATTATAGTCTGGTGCTGTTTCAGTACGATCGAAGTGCAAGACATGAGGTGAATATTGTGTTGACATGAAACAGTCTCACACTGTGGCCCAGTGGTAGGACTGCAGAACTTGCAATTACAAGGTTAAACTAGAATAAGTAGTGGCGGCTAGTTACTGAGTCACAGATTTCTTGATTTGTCCAATTTATTATCACAGTTCATATAGTTTGTATTGTGAGAGATTCGCTGGTTGGGCGATACGGTCCCTTTGTGGGAGTTTTCTGAGTTCCCTTGATGGGGAGATCACATTTTCCCACATTATGGTGCGCTCCTTTCATCACATAACGGAAACTTCGAGTCAGTTCGTTGAACCTAACAGCACTAGTCACTTTGATGTTTAGGCTATATGCTGCATGATTATCGTGATTAAAAAGTGATAAAGCTCTTGAAAGCTTGTGAAGACCGTGAAATATTGTTGTAATATGGAAACAAATTCGTCATCATATAGAAGAAAAGCGTGTTTTTGAGCCATGAGGTGTCAGTTCGTAATTTCACGAACTGGTTTCCCCTTTGTTTCTCCTCCCATCTTTTCCAAGTGGCTGAAACGCCGAACCACATTGTGACAAATTATCACCAAGCCGATATCACTTTTGGCGCCAAATACTGCTCCTTTATAATGAATAAACATTATGGAGACTATCCTGCAGCGATATAACAATAACTCCCCGCATCTTAAAGATCCGACTGCACTGGGGAGTAATCACTTCCTGACGGTCCGACTTATACCAATTCCTCCTCCCGGGTAAGGATTTGTTTTCTTCTTAAAACCCCAGGTCTGCTTGAAATTCTACATAAACTAATAAAATCAACGTTCTTTTGTCCAATCCAAGACAAGCCATCCCTTGATATTGTAACAATGGGGGAGACTTAATTCAACCGCCCTTGTCATTCAGCTACGGAGCCAAATAGAGAAACAGAGTTCAGGTACTATTGAATTGAGACAAATCATGTTGTGACGTCAGTTAGTGCAGATTAATTTGTATGATTGGTATTCCGTTCACCCTGTGGGGAGTTGGTTATTTTTTGTTATTCAAATGATACACGTGCATCGGAAACATAACGGCTTCTGGGCACAGCTAGAAAATTAAAACGACTGGTCGGTCAACCAAATCAATTCCGTATTTATAATTGTCCATGGGCTATGAGCACATTCCATAAATATGGGATTCATCTGACTTAATGGCTTCGGCAGTGAGTGGCTATGGCTGAGAAGTTCTATTTTTTGGTGTTATTGTTGCAGCCATAGTCGTTGTCAAAGCTGCTTGTATGCATATTGTATGCTTGAAATAACTTAAAGGCGGTGGACACTATTGGTAATTAGTCACAATAATTTAGCCTTCGAGAAAGACTCTGCTAGGGTCGAAACGTCAGGCCATTAACATTTTTTTGCAATAATTATTGGCATAAAAACTTACTTGGTAACCAGAACAAGGGAGAGGTTGAGCGTATAAAATAGTGTGAGAATTGGCTCCCTCTGAAATGAAATAGTTTTCGAGAAAGAAGTTACTTTCCTAGACTTTGATTACGAGACCTCAGATTTAGAATTTGAGGTAACGAAATCAAGCAAGTGAATGTACACGACTTTGTGTGACAAGAGTGTTTTTCTTTCATTACTTCGGCGACCAACTGAGCTCAACTTTTCACAGGTTTATTATTTTATGCACAATTATGTTTAGGAAAACAAATAACATAAGAGAATCTTAGCAGAGAAAGGGAATCAAGAACAACGAAGGCCGTTTTATCGAAATGGAGGGCAGTCTTCACCACACTGCGCCAATCTCAATCTGTTCTTGATTTGACTTTTAGGCCCTTTCACATTTCCCAACTCAGATGATGACCACACAGGTTTATGGCACTGTGTCAAGTTTAGTCTGCTGACACAACTCCTCTTCCCATACTGATGTAATCATAACAAATCATTAAGCTGCTTTATTTTTGGAGCAACATTGTGTTTTGTAAGGATGATGAGCTCAGCATAGCATTTGCATTTCAAGGCTGTGTTGTTGTATTGGGGGAACCCAAAACGTGTTCTTCGTTTTTCATTTCGTTTCCCGCGTAAAACCCTTTTCCTGGAAGAACTGCGAATAATGGGGTGGGGTTGTTGTCCTGTTTCAGGATGCAGGTAAATACAATGGGCCCAGATACGTATTGCGACCATGTATGTCCACCGACTCCCTCCCGCTCGCATTGTTGTTGTATGCCGCAGCGAGGGATTTTGTGCTGCAACACTGCTAATTCCTGTCTTGGAATGAGACAACGTCTACGCTGTTATGTACACCTGCCCCATTACAGGATTGTGTTTGTTGTGAGCATTGAAATTTAGTCCCTTTTCAAGACATGAATTGGTTATGGTGATGTTCAGCAACAATGGCTCGTCCTCATGTTCTTGGCCGTGAGCGGGAAGCTAATTCTTGTTTGTACCGCAGCGAGGGTTTTGTACTTGCCAGTTCCTGTCTTGAGATGAGACTATGTTATTTAGTAACGCCGTTTTGCACACCTCCCCATTAGAGGATTATCTCAAAATAGCTTCAAAATGTAGTCTCATCTCAATACAGGAATTGGCATCGATGCAAAGAAAAAAACGCTTACCGCTCAAAAGCGACGAAAGGATGATCCACTGTTGTTGAACAACCAAAGACCCCGTGCGGCTTGATTTGTACAGAGTGCATTAGACAATCTTACTCCCGTCGGATCGGTTGACATTAGAAAAAAATATCATCAAGTTGTTGACTCTGTGTGTCGTTAGAAAAATGGCGGGCTCTTTTTGAGTGAAACCCGAGACAACCAAAACGAAGTTGGAAATCCCTTTTGACGTAAAGTGGACAGCGTAAGAACACCTTGTAGAGTTAGGCAGGCATTCGTTTTCCATGCTCACAGAAGACGTGTATATCTCTCAGCGGTGGGGAAAGCTCCTTCTGGCCCCATTGGCCCTGAATTGGCTTTCAACTTGATCACGATATCCTAAGCGATAGACCTAAAGAGATAAAGTCATGTCGTCATAACGCCGCGGCGATCCCCGCATTCCGAAGCAAGCGGATATTTTTAAAGGACCGTTGGTCTGCAATATTATGCAGTGTATGATACAGAAGGTATTTATTGTCATGTTTGGGATTTCAAGAGGGAAGTCTTTTATCACCTCTTGAGCTTTAACCCAAGGTGGCGTAAATTTGACATATTTTTTTGTCAACCATTCTCGTTTATCGACTCTTGCTCTGTTCTTCGGCAGTGGATTATAGGTCTTAACATTAAACATTTTATTTTCCTTCATTAACTAAAATTTAACAAAAAGCAAAATGCACATTTATTTATAATTTATAAAGTGCCAAAAGGTTCCAGTTCCAAAACTATTAACATACAGTTTCATGTCGACAATGCCCCCATTGTTTACAAAATAAAAATACAAATCGTGTTGAAGTTGCAAGGATTGAATACCATGCACTATCCGAACTGATCATCTGTTGAAAAGAAATGCATAGCGAAATGAGATGTTATTGTCAAAATGCGCTATAAGAACTGGTTATTAAAATAGTAAAATAATAATTTAGCCATTGTTGCTGTTGACAGAAACAATTACGTGCAAAGCAAATTCAAAAGAAATAGTCTACGTGACTCCTCCATAAAAGTTCTCTTTCGACACAAACATCATGGTACCTCATCCATGCTTAAACAAAATTGCACCCAAGCCGAATTAACTGCAAATTACGAGAGTGCGAGAGGCAGTTGAAAAAATATTGTGGGTGATTTGTATTTTTCTCGGCTGTGGGCTGTGACTACGTCACACCCCTGACCTTCGGGGTGAACTATATTATATATTGTGGGTTTAAATTCTGATTAGTATTTAGCTTCACGATATCTGAATAAATAATTTAAGTTTCAGGACCGGAATATTAAATTCAACTAAAGATTGTATATTATGCCCATGGGTTTGTTTGTTACATGTGGGTAGTAATTATTTTTGCATTTTGCAGATACGATGACTGTTGAATGATTCTACTTTCTTATGGAACGTTTTATATTCGCGTATTATTGAGCTAGAAACCTGGTGGCATGGTATCCGTTGTAAAATGTTTAGAAACACAACAAACAGAGCTGTTTTATATTATTTATTTCTGGCAAGGAAACAACGGATGCCTCATAACTATATCAACCACATTAAAGGTGTCCTATGGCTTAATGAGGACGGGGCAATCGTGTTAAAGACACTGGACACTATTGGTAATTGTCAAAGACCAATCTCCTCACTTGGTGTATCTATACATATGTATAAAATAACAAACCTGTGCGAAGGTGGGCCCAATTAGTCGTCGAAGTTGTGAGATAATACTGGAAGAAAAACGCACGTTTCACACAAAGTTGTGTGCTTTCAGATGCTTGATTTCGAGACCTTGAAAATGAAATTCTAAGGGATCGAAATCACTTTTTTTTAGTGAGCAATTACGTCTTTCTAAAAAAATACGTTATTTCAGAGGGATACGTTTCACACAATATGTTCAACAGTTCTCCAATGATCGTTAACAAGTAAGTTTCTATGCTAACATTTTGAGTGATTTACCGAGTGTCCAGTGCCTTTACATCATCTTGCAAAAGGACACACAATATTGTTTTATGCCTGAATTATGGACCTCCCAATGTCACTATAGCTCCCATTGGTTTTGTACACGTATTCCAATTTGGAATTTGTGGACCTTTCCCGAACCGTGGACTCTTTTGTGATATGTCCCTGGTTTGAGTGCCACGACCTGAACCTGAACCTTCACTCTCCTTAAAACAGTAATTTTGTGTAAAGATTTGCTATTTAGGAGACCATGATGTCTTTCGTTTTAACGATCTTGATGTTGTAAAATGTAATAATTTGTCAATACTCGTACAAAATAGTGTGTACTTTCATCACACTGGGCGCTGATCGGAGTTTGCCCCCATTAAAGACAGTGTACACTATTGGTAATTGTCAAAGAGCAGTCTTCTCACTTGGTGTATCTCAACATATGCATAAAATAACAAACCTATGAAAATTTGAGCTCGATCGGTCTTCGGAGTTGCGAGATAACTATGAAAGAAAAAACAACCTTGTCACACGAAGTTGTGTGCTTTCAGATGCTTGATTTCGAGACTAAAGTTCTAAACTTGAGGTCTCGAAATCAAATTACTTCTTTCTCCAAAACTAGGTCACTTTTCGAGGGAGCTGTTTCTCACAATGTTTTGTACCATCAATCTCTCACCATCACTCGTTTCCAAGTAAGGTTTTATGCCAATAACTATTTTGAGTAATTACCAATAGTGTCCATCGCCTTTAAAGGTGACATAAAAAAATTAAAATAAATAAACAAGTACCAATGCCAAAAACTGTCTTAATTGCTACACAGATAGAAAATAAAAGATTTAAATCAAAATTACCCTCACAACTCCCTGTCCTATAAATAGCTCACAATTATTTCATTGTATTTACAGCGGAGGAATTGAAGCAACTGATTCCCCTGTTAGCGTTACCCAAGCTGCCCAAACAAAACACGGCCAGAACTCGGGGGAGTGATTGCCATTATTTCTCGGTAATGCCACAGAAAACGTGACCTTTTAGTAGTCTGTGAATGTGGAGCTTAGGGGGTGGTTATGCTTGATGAGGATTTAAAGCAGTGGACACTATTGGTAACTACTCAAAACAGTTATTAGCATATTAACTTTTTGGTAACGAGTAATGGGGAGCTGTCGATAGTATAAAACATTGTGAGAAAGGGCTCCCTCTGAAGTAACGTATAATTTTCAAGAAAGAAGTAAGTTTCTACGAATTTGATTTCGAGACCCCAGATTCAGATTTTGAGGTCTAGAAATCGAGAATCTGAAAGCACACAACTTCGTGGTCAATGTGGTTTTTCTTTCATAATAATCTCGCAACTTCGACGACCAATTGAACTCAAATTTTCACAGGCTGATTACTTTATGCATATGTCGAGATACACTAAGTGAGGGACTGGTCTTCGGCAACTACCAATAGTGTCCTATGTCTTTAAGGAAGTGTGGGTTTTTGAAGTAAGGAATCAACATGAATTAACACACCACTCCGTATTAAAGACACTGGACACTATTGGTAATTGTCAAAGAACAGTCTTCTCACTTGGTGTATCTCAACATATGCATAAAATCACAAACCTGTGAAAATTTGAGCTCAAGTGGTCGTCGAAAGTGCAAGATATGAATGAATTACAAAACACCATTGTAACACGAAGTTGTGTGCTTTCAGATGCTTGATTTCGAGACCTCAAATTCTAAACTTGAGGTCTCGAAATCAAATTCGTGGAAAATTACTTCTTTCTCGTCACTTCAGAGGGAGCCGTTTCTCACAATGTTTTATACTATCAACCTCTCCCCGTTACCCGTTACCAAGTAAGGTTTTATGCTGATAATTATTTTAAGTAATTACCAATAGTGTCCACTGCCTTTAAAGGCAAACTATACCTTTGGTTCTTGGACCGCTCGATTTTTTTACATTTTTTTTTAAATGAAGATGTCTACAAAAACAATATGGAAAAACAAATTTTAGAATAATGTTCACGCATGAATAATAATTCATCTAAGGGATGCACAATCTAAAAAGCGTTACTGCAATTATAACGCTTGTCAGATTCAACTGTATTGATCAAAACAATATTTGTACACAATCACATTACTGCGAGGTGAAATGTTTTTCAAAATAAACGCTTTACTATCAAAAGCTGCTGCAGTGTAACAAACCTAAAGATTCACAGATAAGTACTTGCAAAATGTGGCATAGATATTCAAGAAAATTTGCTACCCTGAACGAATATTCTACAATGTACCTTCGGGGCATCCGTAGTTCGTGCATGTGTTGAGCTGTAGATAACCAACGCACTGCACAAAGTTAAACACTGGTCTTACTTGCTCGCTCCTTGTTTGTATCTTTTAATTTTGTACATTGAAGCGATTTTAGCCTTTGGGCAATAAACTTAATGTAATGTGCTAATAACACAAAAATATCAGAAATATGACAATTTAAGGGAGACGATTTTATATTATTAATAATAAAACAATGATACAATTTGAGACGCTAAAAGGATCACTGCATGCTATTAGTATTTGCCATATTATAAAGTGTATTTTGAACTGATTCTTCGATTGTTTTAATCCTTGTTTTTATACACAGTAATAAAACTGTTCTGTGAAAATGTCATCTCAATAGGTGATCGCATTGTTGAGATATTACCGAAAGTCTAGAGTGCCAGTTTACCCAAGCAGGAAGAGAAATCGATTTATAGACGTACACAAACTGAGAAAAAGGTGGTCGCGTGTTTCAGATATCGCCAACAGACTGGAGCGATTATGTCGAAGCAGAAAGTATACTCCCTTACATGTATATACAATCTGAGAAATGTTGGTCACGTTTTAGGAAAAACCAACCGTATACATTCCCTTTAACAAAACCTTCACTTTCCAAGTTGGCAACATCAGTTTGTAACATTCAATGGAACCTTGCTTTGTATACCAGCCTTTGTGTTTTACAAGTTGTTAGAAACTGCTCACAATGAAACAGCGAAGACAGTGTTACGAAAACCACACCTTAACACAACATGTAACAATTGTACAAAGTTTCATGCTTTTACCACAAAGTGCAAAATGCTTCCATATACACCGACTCTATGCTTACACTAGTTGCTCACTCTCATACAGCCCATGTGCTATCAATACCACCCCCATAGTTAACACCAAAGTCACGATTTTTGTACACTTTTGTACACATGTGGTATCACAAAGGTACCACATTACACTAAACACACGTTTAAAATATGTAAACCAAGATTTCTTGTGGAAACATTTCGAGAGAAAGGTGACATTGCTGATATTGGATCTGGCAAGCTCTCTCGAATGTCCCTGTCCCTAGGAGTCCCAAATGTGCATTGGTAAACGATATAGCCTACGTCTTGTATTCTGAGCTGTAGAGCCTCTTCCCCCAAATAACAATAAAACATTTTTTACACTAAACCCTTCAGCGAGGTTGTCAGCAAATGCTGGAAAGCATTTTTTATATTTGGGGAGGTTTTTTTTCTAACTTGTGTCAGCAATGCAATTTCCTCTTTTGGAGATCAACAAAGTTTTCTTAGGTCTTATGTATTATGTCTTTTAACATTTCCATTTCTGAAATAAAAATGTTGCAAATGGCGGGAATACACATACGAATATTTGAATTGGTGATGCTGGTTGCTTATACAACCTCGAACTCAATTGCATAAAGATGCTGCTTATTCACAAAATGAAGCTAACAAGAACGCCTCTATGCAATACCAGAATGAGTTTACCAGCCAAATATTACCATGTCACATGCGACGAATTGAAGGTACATTCTGTGATGAGGAGATAGAAAGGGGTGCACCATTTTGGTAAATTTCGATGTGGCTAAATGCACTATATAAGGTAGAGGAGGCACCAAGTGGTGAACAGTTTGTTTTAGGTGGCACTTCTGCCTAATTTCTAACTGTAGTTTGTATTCACATATTAATCTTGCTAGGACTAGAACAACAAAAGAAAACAAAACGATTGTAAACATTATAACACATTGCCCAGGTATTATAAAATAAATGCTGTATATAAACAAATTAATGCTCTATACCGTGTAACATAATTTTTCTGGTATAAAACAAAATAAGCTTTCACCAATTCATATTCATTGGAAACAATATCTCAAGTCAAAATGTAATAGACACTCTATTTAATCATTTAGGAAGCACTAAAAGACCAATTATTTTCAACCTGTGTAGTAATCTTGGTTTTCTATGAAATGGAGCCACAGCCATACCAGCCTTTGTTTGATCTTAGGCTGCCGTCGGTTCCCCTCCTCCCCACATTGCCCTACTTTACTTTTTAATACACGATCATTTGGAGGTAGCAGTGTACGCGCTTAAAATACACATCTTTAAGGATGTAATATTCGTCTGACCTTATTGGCTACACGAGCCTTCTACCTGCCCCGCCTAAAGGGATGTCTGGGCAGGGAGAGAAAATGCATTCTGCGACACGTTGAATTCCATGGGTGCTTTATTTTCCAATTGTAACGACCAACGAACTTGGTGTTTTGCCTTTTTTTTTTTTTTTTTCCGTGTGTTATAGCTGAGGTCTGGTTTTATAACCTCCCTTGTTAGTCCCTTGCGCCCACAGCGCCTCTGGTAATGCACACAGCGTGGCCGAACGTGCGTCGACGAGAAACCCACGTATAATTTTTTGTGGGCGGGAAACAACAAAATATATCCATGGAAGAGAAAGAAGCAGCTGCTTTGCGGATGCCATTACAGTTGACCTGTTAGTGAATGCATTATATGTTTTATTTGTTCTCTCTGTCGGCTCTTACAGGGGAATTACCTGAACTTCAACGTATAGGTTGCTTTCCTTTTGGGTTCTTCGGTGTAGCAATATAAAAAAGATGTATTTCAAACGTCCTCAAACAGTCGTCTGAAACGATTGTACTGTTGGAATGGCTCGCTTTGATCCTTTCACTTGGATATAATTGCACCAGTCTCGTTACTGAGCTTAAAACGCAATACAAGTTCTGTTCGTCTCTTCTGAGTTTAGCACTGTACTTTATGTTTATAGCTAACAATAATAATAATGATAATAAACGAGACTTATAAAGCTCATTTTACAAAATTCAATGCGCTGGGAGAGTGCTACGGAAAAGACGTTTATGAGCGAAAAGAGAATAGATGTGTTGGTGTTTCGAATATGACTTGGTAGTTCTGCAAAAACATGTTCACCGTATTCCCTACTTCTTTTCAAACAACTTTTAATAAAACAACCTTTTTAAAGACACTGGACACTAATGGTTATTGTCTTCTCACTTGGTGTATCTCAAATGCATAAAACGACAAACCTATGAACATTTGCGCTCAATTGGTCGTCGAAGTTGCAAGAGATGAAAGAAAACACACCCTTGTCACACGAAGTTGTGTGCTTTCAGATGCTTTATTTCGAGACCTCAAAATCCAATTCTGATGTCTTGAAATCAAATTCGTAGAAATTTACTTCTTTCTCGAAAGTTACGCTACTTCAGAGGGAGCCGTTTTTATGCCAATAATTGTTTGGAGTAATATCAATAGTGTTCACTGCCTTTAAAGGGTATATGTACTTTTTCCTAAAAAAAAACACAATGTTCACAGATTTACATTAAACTTACACAGTTTGAAGATTATGATAGTAGAAAGCTTCCCTTGAAATTTTACTTACTGAGGTGCTTTAGTTTTTGAGAAATGAGTAAAAGTAATAATTTTCGTCTCAGTTTTAGCATGTAAAAACGTATTAACCAGTTATGCTATGGTTTGGTGTAATATCATAACTGGTTAAGGGGATTTTACATGATAAAATAGTTTTGGTCTCATGAGACCAAAATTATTTTGTGACTTGTTTTACTCATTTCTCGAAAAATTACACAACCTTAGTTAGTAAAATTTGAAGGGAGGCTTTCCACTACCATTATCTTCAAATGCTGTAAGTTTAATGTAAATCTGTGAACATTTTGAAAAAGTATCCGAATCCTTTAAAATAAGGGATTATTGTCCAAACCACAGCATAAACGACACACACACAAAATTCTCAACAAATCAAAGTAATCCCAATTCAACTTTCTTCAAGCCTTTAAGCGCATTCCGTCTAAGGCAATGAAACTAATTTAATGAACGTTAACAATTATTATAATACACAATATTTGGTATGGAGCCTAACGACCATTAAACAAAATCGATTCAACCAAACATGAACAACAAAATGAAATGGTCCTCACGGGATTTGAACCCGAGATCTCTGACACTCCGGGCAGATGCTCAACCAACTGGGGAAGTTTTTTGGAGTATGTTAATAAGTTTATTAGATCCATAAATGAAGCACCTTTATTAGGGTTTACAAGGCGCGTCAGAGCATTTAGCATCCACTGCCAGAAACACATAGGCGAACCATATTTACGATAATGTAACTGCTTCAAAATCTCCTACGTCTCCCAAAAAACCTTGCCGCAATTAAACACAGTGAAAATCATGGTTCGCCTTGACAACAACTGTTCGCTGTGAATTTTGTTTGAGTATTATTATTTTCCCCAGTGCAGATTTCCTTAGAAATAAAGGTCTGAAATTCTGCCATTGTGCGATTTGTCTTAATATTATAATAGACAGAGAGTGCACTTATTATTAGAGTACGTTTTACGACACAGTTTGCACTGTTGTCCTGCCCCCTTTCTAAAGAATCCATCAGGGGTACATTCTAAAAGAAATTAATACAAAAAATTAATAAATACAAATTCTAGGGAGAGAATGATTTCAAAGCACCCACAACAAAAGTACATTGTGGGTGTGCTGGCCCGTAAAGAATAGAGCCTTTCACAAATAAACTGCGCCAAAGCATTACATACCAATTAGCCTTATTAGAAGCAATTACGAAAAATCCATTATCAACCCTAAACGAGTAGAGAAAGAGAGAGAGGGTAAAAAAAAAAGACACATTGATGAATTGGTTGGTTTCCCGTTAGCGAGCATTCTGGGATGATGTCCCCCAACCCCCTTGGTGTCAACTTGTGTGCTTAGGGGAAATTAAGTGAGCGATCTGTGGAATGATGGAGTATTGCATTCACCTGAAACCAACTGGGGACAATAATGAATGGAGACAGCAGGCAGCGGAAGGGTAGGACAACAATACCGGGAAAGAAATATCACTAGCGCCTTGAGACGAAGTCTAGCGTTATAATAACCATTTTCACTTGTATTCTTTTGTACTATTTTTTCTTTATCATAGGCACTCATGGACACCTTGGGTAATTTTCCAAGACCAGTATTCTCACTTGGTGTATCCCAGTATATGTGTGAAATAGCAAACCTGTGAAAATTTTGGTTCAGTTGGTCGTCAAAGTTGCAAGAGAATAATACAAGAAAAACACCCTCATTTCATAACCTTTTGTGCTTTTAAATGTCTAATAAAAGGCTTCGGCTAAAGTATTTTATTCCATGAGTGTGAAATTAGCTCTTTCTCAAATGTAACTTATGAGAGAGCCGTTTTTTTTTTCTTCTTCTAAATGGTGTCCACTGCCTTTATAGTAACGGATATTTGAAGACGAATGTTTTGGGGTCACTTGAAAGCTAGCATGAGAATTAAATCATCTGTGGTAGACGAGCAAGGGTAAACCCTTTTGGCCTGGACTTTCTTTGTCTTTCTTCTTTTTTTTTTTTTCTGAATGTTCTTCTTTTCAGATGGAGGGGGCCAAGCGTGGTTTATGTCTCTTCTGGAGAAGGATATGCCTACCCCAATTATTTTTACCCCATTTTGTATTATGCCTCAATTCCTGCTCCAAAATTTGTGTAAATTTGTATAGAATTTCAGGTGACTTCACTTGTTTTTAAATAAGGATATCTGACGAAATCTCTGCCCCATGTTGATTGACACCCCCCCCGCAACATTTTGATTGACACCCCCTCTAGGACGTGTAACATGGTCCAGCTTAGGACATCATGTCACATAGACTGGCCAGTTCGTACAGTTTGGTTAAGAACATTGAAATATTAAAACATGTCAGCGTGTCCAGAGAACGTTTTGAGGGTTTTAATTAAAGGTGCCGCAGTATACAACATTGGTAAGAAAACAACTCGTCTATTGATCACAGATTTAAATAAAACTTACACGGTGTAACGTTCCTTTAACACGTTAATCACGTTTTACAGAGGCATTGACCAACCTGGCATGATGGAAATGCTCTTCGCTCCCCTATAGAACGGTTCGTGGGAATAGAGAATTAGGTACATCGATAACTTGCCTAATGGGTTCTGACAATTGGAGAAATACATTTTGTCAAGATCGGTCGGCACATACAAAATCATTGTTGAACTGGCCAGAGGGTTATGTTTTATAAAGGCACTGAGACACTTTTGCTAATTACTCAAAATAATTGTTAGCATAAAACTTACAATTATTTTTTAACAAGTAGCATTTTAAACTTTATGTGTTATCAAACTTGAGTATTAATTATATTATGAGTTTTTTTTTCTAGGGTGTCATTAGTTCTTAATATCAAATTTAGAGAATGTTTTGATCATTTTTGGTAATTACTCAAAATAATTGTTAGCATAAAAACTGACAATTCTTTTTTATCAAGAAGCATTTTAAACAGTATATGTTATCAAATTTGAGCAATGTATTCTGAGGTTTTTGTTTTTGGGGTGTCAGTAGTTCTTAACATCAAACGAGGAAAATAACAAAAATTTGCAAATCAATCATTGTTTTGCAAAGTTGTTGCTTCATTTTGCAGTAAATATAAGTAATTTTTCAAGCAGCAAAGTCACTGTTCAGGATAAACGCGTAAACTGATGGTGTAACCAATTACTCAGACACCCACCCGTGACGACGTCAGAATTGTGGAACCGTTCCGCGTCATTGCCTACCTCCCCATCGAAACCATTATTGTTCTTTTTAGTTAAGTGGGCTGTTCCATTCGTTCCGCCTCTCAATTTTCTGTGTTCGAAATATTTTGACACTTTAGAAATGGTTAGCCAAAATAGATGACCCAATCAGTCTGGCTTTCACTACAAACACCATTTATCATTCTTGATGTAATGATGACATTTTAATGCCACTCTTTGTCAACACCTAATCCGGGATTGACGCGGCTAAATACTGCTCTTTTGTGAAAGCTAATTTATGAGAGCAACATTTCAATGTCAATGATTGTCTATTGTTTAGTGATTTCCATAAGAATTGTGAACTGCGATGTTTTGCGCAATTTGTCTGATGAGCTGAATTGTTTACAACCGAATTTGGAAATGTAAAATTTTCCAAACTTTGTGGCTGGTTGGCAGTGTGGGGAACAAATAATTAATGTTCATTGTCACGGTGTTGATTCACGACTGAGAGCCCCATTGTTGTCAAATATATGAATTAATTTCATCTTTATAAAGTAGATTTCCTTACAACGTTAACAAAATGATCTTTCTCTGTCCAAATTCGAGTGCCAAACAGTCTGTAAATTCTATTTTAATTTCATCTGAACAAGAATAATAACATGGAAAGGTTTGCGGTAACACTGTAGCGACTATCTCTAATGAATTTGGGTGGTTCTAAAAAGGACCGTTGGTTTCAAATCCTACTTAAGAAAACTGTTTTACTTTTTACACCGAAAACAATACAAAGCCTTTACACAGTGTTTTGTAATCATTTCTATAAAAAAAAAAAAAAAAAAAAAAAAAAAAAAAACCACGAGATTCGGGAGGAGCCTCACTTTCCCAATCACGAGGGAAATAATGCCCGTTCGTTTCATGCCCACAGCCCTGACAGGCATCGAAGCAATCTCGACTATTAACAACACACTACATCGGCAAGCACTCAACTGGAAAACCGTTCGAACGGAATAATGAATGCACAAATTAAAGACAAATGAAAGCGACACCCAACGTGTTTCAGAGGCTGTGTTTGGTGGCTACAACTTCATATTTTCCCTTTTCTTTTCTCGTTGTCTCTTCTTTTTCTTCTCGGTTATCTTTTAGAATGATTCAGTCTAGAATGAGATGCTGATTGTGTTTGGCAACCTATAGTGGTTCATTCCAAAATTGGAACTGCTTTGGAAGTGAGCTTGGGATCTTGTTAAAGGTTGTTTGTGGCTTGTCTGTATACACAAGGATTCAGTAAGGTAGAATTGGTAGCATTGGGCTACAACAATTTACCTTTTAGCAGGGTATTGCATCATGCTATAGGGAACGTGTACTGAGAAACCGTACGGTTCAAACGAGCAAAGGTATACCTTTGGTACAGTTCGATTTAAGTATTTCTACATAACTGTAGATAACAATGAGGGAATAAATGTGTGTTGGCCGATTTTAAAGTCACCTGTTTTCTTCAAACATTCGAGTATATGTTTCTGAACAATAACATATTTTGTGAGTAATTGTTTTTGACGATTTATGTCAAAAGAAAAAAAAAAGGTGTGGGGTGACTCCGCCTACCCCTTTTGTGACGTCAATCGAGGCAGACTCGAAGACACCTACGTGCAACTACATTCAAGTCCTATTCGTGAGTTTGTACGTTTCGAACATGTTTTTTTTCTTGCAATTTTCCGGCAATGTCGACCAGGTGTATTGCTGATGGATGCAGCAAAACAACGAAAGAGTGGGCCAGTTTGCAAGTCTTTTTCAGCGCTGTGCAGCAAACACCTCGAGCCGACGTGCTTCAAGAATCCGGAATACACTACACATTTTGACATGAAGAGAACAGTTATTTTCTAAAACATGACGCCATCCCAAAAATAAATTCCAGCTAGCGGGGAAGTCGAAGAAGGTAGCTGAAAGACGTAAAAAACCTAAAGGAGCATTTGTCCAACGTGAAAAAATAAATAAAAATCAGACATTGATTCAACTGTGAGGGCATGTTTCTTGCGTCATCACTTGTGTTGGCACTGCGTGCGATTCCTCGCGCCTCGATTGACGTCACGAACAGCGCCCTCTCGGGTCGGGCTTCATTTCAAATTTGTAAATAACATGGAAACTTATTTTTTTAAACGTTGGTTAGTTGTTTATTCATATTCCACACATCTCAACTCGATCGATCGAAGGCAACGTGTTCCTTTAATATTGTGCTTCTTATCTACATTCATAAGTTATTGAGTATTGTTATATATGACATTGACACTTATACATCAAGGAGTGGGTCCATTGCCGAGTCACGCGTTAAAAAGTTTGGTAAAATATAAAACAGCTTTACTCGCTTCCCACAGGATCATGGACAAAATTAAACAAAAACCAAAAGGTTCCATCGATAACGGTTTTAGTGTTTATATTTAATGACCTTTCTAATTAAGTCCGCTCTTTGAGATGGCGTTGCTTCGCAACAGATTAGCGTAAATAATAAGCAGTCTAAACACCCGACCCGAAAATACCTTAATTATCAAATGCATTATTTCTGCACGTCATGTTATCAATTTTTTAATTTTCTTAAACGATGAGACTAGCTTAAAAGGCACTGGACACCTTTTGGGTAATTGTCAAAGACCACTCTTGTCACTTGCTGTATACCAACAAATGCGTAAACTAATAAAACTGTGGAAAATTGAACTCAATTGGTCGTCGAAGTTGCGAGAGATCAGAAGTTGTGTGTTTTCAGATGACTTGAAATCGAGACCTCAGCTGAGGTCTCTTGTTCAATTCAAATATTTGAGTGAGAAATTCTTTCTCAAAAACTATGTTCCTTCAGAGGGAACCGTTTCTCACAATGTTTTATACTATCAACATCTCTCCATTGATTGCTAACAAGTAAGTTTTTATGCAGACAATTATTGTAAACACTTACCAATAGTAGTGTAAACACTTACCAATATAGTAGGCCTATCCAGTGAATAAACAGTTTCGTTGGTTACCAGAAAGATGCAGCAATATTCATGATACCTACGTAATGTCGTTGTATGTTTTCGGCATGTTGTTGTTGGCAGTGACTATTAATAAGTAGACCTTGTAACTCTAACAGCAGTTGCATAAAAAAGGTCTACTGAGATATTACACCCCAGGTCACAGTTCGCGATGACTGTCAGATTCAAGTTGAATATTGTGCACATCAAAGCCATGTGTATCCTACCCCAGTTTTGGGTCGTGTGAATAATGATGTAAATAGGAGTTTGAATGTTCATTAGTTTGGGGTCATACGAATACATTAACCTGACCAGTAAGAATGTCTGGAAAAGGCTGTGGCCAAAAACGGCTTTCATTCATTCATTCATAATTGGTTTATTATTTTACAAACAAATTCCCATGGCGACCGGAGGTCGAATTACAGGAAAATATACAGAGATTAAAAAATAAGAAAAAATCACACTATTTCACATTATTTAAGAAATAATTGATTAAGGAGAGACAAATATCAATGTATAAAATAAAGTGTTCTGAAAGTTGCGGGAAAAAAAAACCTGGACAAAAAATATTGATGGCACAGTCAAAGGGCGCATACAAAGCTGCATTCTATTGCAATTCAGTTGTTAAAAAGGCGTGTTAGGTGAGGGAGAGGGCTCTTTCTATAGCGCTCGGTTCGGCATTTAAACTGACCCAGAAGTCCGGAGTTCCTAAGTTGGTACCCACTATCATACCTCTGTGGCAAGAGGCGCTTTAGGACTGATGAAGGGAGAGTTTTGACAAAAGATTGGCACAAGTGGTTACGACGGCATACCAGTGTTTCAATATTGCACAAGTAGAGCGTCTGAGTAGCGCACGTAGTCATTGCCAAGAATAATTCTGCATGCGCGCTTTTGCACCCTTTCCAGATCATTGCACTGCTTACTTGACAAAGCACCTGACCAGGCGGGTGCAGCGTACTCCAAAATTGGCCGCACAAAGGAGGTATATATAGCAACAAAATCAGATCTGCTTAGGTAATGATACTTCAATTTACGAAGCATGAAAAGGCGGGAATTCGCACGCTTAATCATTGAGCCTACATGCGTGTCCCACCTTAAGTCGGCTTGAATAAAAACACCTAAAAGCTTTAACTGCACATTGTGTAATAGTTTTGTCATTGAGAGTCAATGAGAGGGGATCTGGTTGGTTCCGCGAGAAACAAATGTCAATGGTGAAACACTTTTTCACGTTGAGTTGCATTTTGTTGTCCGACGACCAAACATCCAGATCAGTTATTGCAGATGGGAGGTTGGATCCAACACTGGCATCACGGGTTTCAATGACAGTCATGTCATCAACATATTTGAAGTGTTTTATACTTGTATTGTTCTCTTTGAAACCGGCGTCATTGATAATTGCCAGGAAGATAATGGCACCGAGCTTAGTGCCTTGTGGGACACCTGCATTAGTATGGGTCCATTCCGAAAAGCAATCGAGGTATCTCACGCACTGTTCACGTTTAGAGATGAAAATCACCGATCCATGCGGCTAAATGTGGTGGAACTCCCAACTTGAGGAGCTTGGAAACTGCAATTGTGTGGTCGATGTGATCAAAAGCCTTAGAAAAGTCAGTGAGAAGAATGGACGATATAGATTTGGGTAGTTCTAGAATTATTACCAGACCGGCGTTGGTTCTGACATTTCATGGGCCGTATTCATAAAAAATAGCAATTGCCTTTTCTAGGCTTCTGCTTACACCTTTAAAGCCTAGAAAAAGCAATTGCTATTTGTTTTGAGTGTTGGATACCGTTGTACCATTGGTTGACTATAGGCTTCCAAACAAGTCGCACAGGTGAGTGCGTCACTGCGACTAAAATAATGTGCGCACTCGAACTTGCTCTGAGTTGGACCAGGGAAAGAAAATACTCTAGGCACCACCATGATCCCCTGGCAATACTTGAGCCAATTGCAATTTTTTTTGAAGACTCGTTAAGCTTATAAAAACTCACTTTACAGCTTAATAATTTGGGCAGCACAATCTTGAAACAATATTGCTCTTTCTGTAATGTCAATGTTCTTATTATTGACAGTAGCCTCTCCTTGTTTAACTCCAGGCTCGGAATGTGATTGTTGTTGTTACCGTTTGGCAGACACCTTTGGGATTTTCCCTCTGGACGATTTTTTTTGCATTTATGTCCAAATACTTGCTCAGACTCGACAGCTTCCAAGTTCCAAGTTGAGACTCTACCCCCTCCCCCAGCCAATCCTATGACACTACATTCAAGTGCAATTATAGAACCATTTCATTTTTTTTTGTGGCAAGCTAAATTCAACAATTTGGTTTGTTTAAACCCTGTGGGCACACATTTCACTTTATTTGCGATATGTTGGAGCAGTTTCTTGTTATAGTTTGATAATGATAATTTATGGACTTATAATGCGCACGGTTCAACTTATCCACAAAGTCTTGATTTGGTGAGCAATACCTTGTATTTTTGTTTAGATGTGTAGGATTAGATGAATCCGGGCCAACTGGTTGTCAATCAAATCATAGACTAAGGCTAGTTTATACAAACATCTTCTTCCTGAATACGAGCAGAGTATACTGTTAAAGACCTGCTTGAACGAAAATGTCAAGTCGTGAACTTTGCTGAATTCCACTTAAAATGTTTTCGATGAATAAGGAAATCGAGTCATATGATTATAAATAGGTTTCAATTGTGTAAAAAAACAATCATTTTGTATGCCCTTGTCTGCGAGATTTGCGAAAAGCCCCGTTACGTAATCACTCTCAAAACGTCATAAGTAGATAAAGCCGCTTTGTTGCAGCGTGGATGTATAACAAAGCAAACTCCCAAAAATGACGTCAGCGGCATTGTCCTTTGACGCCCGCTCTCAACGGCAGAAGTGTTTTTAGTTTTTCAAAAAACCTTTAGGTAGGGGCCTGATTTTTTACTAGATAATTACGAAAAGTTCAGAGGTGTACACATATCAAAATTACATTAAAATGGTGAACAAGTGCATTATAACCAAGTGAAAATACCATTTCTGTTGAAAACAGTCCGCTCAGGTAGCTGTTTAAAAATGTCAAGACCGAAACAGTACTTCTTAGAATCAACATGTCTTCCACCAGAAACGTATCTACGTGTTTGTACCCGCAAGTTGACTACTACAGTATCATGTTTTTGCTTCGCAACCCCCCCCCCCTTTTCACTCGAGTCAGAGTAGCCCCAACTGAAGTCAGACTTGTAGTGTGTGAAGTTACGCTTTGTATCTGCGGAGTGTTGACGCTTAAAGACACTGAACACTATAGGTAATTGTCAAAGATCAGTTTTCTCAAAATTTGAGCTCAAGCGGTCGTCGAAGTTGCGAGATAATCCTGAAAGAAAAAAAACACCCTTGTCTCACGAAGTTGTGTGCTTTCAGATGCTTGATTTCGAAACCTCATATTCTAAATCAGAGGTCTCGAAATCAAATTCGTGGAAAGTTACTTCTTGCTCGAAAACTACGCTACTTCAGAGTGCGCTGTTTCTCATAATGTTTTATACAACCAACAGCTCCCCGTTACTCGTTTACCATGTAAGGTTTTATGCTAATAATTATTTTGAGTAATTACCAATAGTGTACACTACCTTTAAGTACCATGTCAAACGTGGCAACTTACAGGCAACCAGTTCCAGGCAAAAAACTGGGAAGAGAATCCATTCATATTTTAAATCTCATATTTTTTATTTTATTTTTATCTTAAAGGCAGTGTCACACGGGACAGTTTTTACAGGCAACTTGAAAGCAACCAACTGCAACTGTATGCAAAGGGAACACTTCAGTCGCACACGAGACGCAACCGCAATTCAATATTCACAGGTAAAAATAGAGAAAACTAAAAGTGAATGAATGTCCTTGTTGGTGATTGCCTGAAACTGGTTGCCTGTAAATAATACAGAATGGGTTTGCTATGAGATTCAAAGAGACATATGCCACATAATGAGAGAAAAGAAATCTTTTGTAATCTCAACTCAACCATAATCAACCTCTGCTGTATATCCAGTGATGTGTAAATTAACTTCTCTCTCACACAGTGCAACTTGCTCTATAGTGACGTCAGAGAGCAATAAGTGCCGCCGGCCAGTTGCCGGACTGTCGTGGAACCTAAAGTGGGCAAGCATTGCTTGAGAGGACAAAATTACCATAGTTGTTGAAGACACACCGACACTTGTACCTCCGTCCAAGAGTATTGAAATGCAAACAAGGCATGGGAAATAAGACTCTATTGCTAAACAAAATTTTTTTTTTTTCTCTTTTTTTCTTTGTTCTTTGTTTTTAGGGATTGTGGGCAGAGTTGTTCAGCAACACTTACAATCACTATAAAGTTTCAAAATTAGTTTTTATTTGCGGCTGGGTTTACGCAAATGTAACAACAATGGACATGCAGGGTAACTTTTGTGGACTGAAGTCAACATAAAGGTTTTTCTTTCGATGTTTTACTTTGTTTCGTAAATCCTGCTTGCTATGTGTGGAATTATTGCGGGACTCTTAAAATCCTATTCATAAATAGCCAAGACAGTTTCTCTACTCCTATTGGTGGAGAGCGCGTCACGTGGGGGGTATTTAAACGGTTGATAATGACCAGTGTTTATAACCGACTGGCTTCCGCGTGTCAGGCGCGCAAGATAATCACGCGGAACGCAATTCATAGCTATTAGTACATTCATTAGCGCGTACACACAACCCACGCGCAACAGACTTTTCACAAAGTTTTTGAAAAAAACTTTTAAACCTCGATTTTTCAACTGTCAAAGTGTCTGTAATTGTATTTTTTTTAACTTTTTTTTTTAACAAAAGGGCATTTATTAATGGGAATAAAAGAGTAGTGACTCGTTCTTAAACGTCCGTTTAAAAACCTTGCAGGGTCGTTGCCGTGTGCGCAAGTATCACACGACTAATCGACCATGTCGGCTTTAAACTGTAGTGTAAGAACTCGTCGCTACCCTTTTATTTCCTTATTGTGGCTGTAATTTGATTTTTCTTCAAACCGTGTTTTAAGTTTAATCTAAATATGCGGACGCTTGTGTTTTGTCTGTCGTACGAAAAAATTACCGAACCATTATTCAAGAGTTAAGGGGCCATGTGGATCTTCACTAATAGGGTTAAGACTTGGGATGGAGGTTGACTTGAATAAAATTGTGAAAATAAAATCAAACGATAATCGAATAATATATTTAAATACCGCGCAAAATCCTCAAGTTATCATAAAATGGTGCTCAGACTTATGAATGAAAATGACTTTAAAATTGTCCTTTCTGACAATATTGTTTAAAAGATACCTGGATAATTAATCATTAAGGATAAAATTATATACGTCAGAATCGGACTTATACACTACCCCCATCACCCCCATCACCCCCCACCTCCCCAGGTTATTACTCTATTTTTCCTTGCATATTAGTTTGCGGGTAATCTCTTTGGGGAAAAATTGAAATGTAAAGTTTGTATTTGTTTTCCGCAAAAGAAAACGCCCCTGCCCCTAAGCAAATCATAAAAGACCCTTTGCGTATATTTCAATCTGATATCATTTCGAGCTCCTTGAAAGGAATGGAAAGTTGTATACTCTGACAATTCAAGAAATAATTGTTGAGGAAACAGAATTGAGGACACAATACTGACCAAAGAAAAGGAAATTCGACGAAATACATTAAATGAAAAATCAAGGAAACATTCAAATAAACTTAATAATAAATTCAAAAGGTCTGATGAGTAACAAAGGAAAGTGGAATGGAGCTCATGGTTGTTGAGAGAAAGTGGAGCTTCAAATGAGGCTAAATATTCAACTAGCAAAGTATGACCTCCCATTAACAGAATATATTTTAAATTAAAGATAACTCTTGTGTAGAGTCAGAAGAACATAGCAAATGAATTCAATAAGCAAACAGAATAATCACAATGGACTTAAATGGTAAACGACAGGAAAAGAAAAGGGTGGGGGAATTTAATTTAATTTAATTTAAAAAAAAAAAAAAAAAAAAAATGCAAAACTATTTTACACAACTGCGTGATCAGAAGTCTGCTATTGCCTTTTGACAAGGCAAAGCAAAAAAGAATTGTTATCAGAACAGATACTTAGAAACTTTTTTAATAAACTTGTACATTAAACTAATAGGGGAGATTGCCTTAGCTTTTCTTTCAAAACCGGATCTTTGCCAGAGACTTACAAAATACATGTACAATATAAATTACGAGAAATTAAAACGTTCTTAAGTCGGGTCGAAATCGTTATGATTATTTCTCTCTATTTACATATCCGGGCACCTCGTACCCAGTGGTTGAGTGGATAAGAAAACATGAACAGCAGTAAAAGATCGCGGGTTCGAGTGCCACCTTTGCCGACGGTAAAGTTTACCCTCGGAAAAAAAAACTTGAGTGCGCAGTGAGTAAACACAAAATGTAAAGCTCGTAAATGGTATAGTTTGGAAGAAAGAATAAGATAATCGAATTTGACAATGAACAATTCCTATAAATTCCTATAGGTTCAAACGGGTGTGGAAAACAGCTGCTAGATTAATTGGCATGGATGGATGTTAAAGACATTTTGTGATATTTTTTTAGGCAGTGGCACTGAAGAAGACTCAGTTTATATTGCAGGACCCCACCCATCCTAACCATCCATCTGGTTTGTACGCTATAGTCCGGCAGATTTAGGCCTTCATGTTTCTTGTCAAATTGTTACAAGCCCTATACATTTATTGACTTATTGCTGTATCACTTTTCTTTTGCTTTTCGTGTTTTTATGCGATGAACTTTTTAGACTTATTCTTGTTTATATTTTAGGTTTTTGTATGAGAATGATGTCGTGTTTTTTTAAGCCCGGGATAAGGAAATTTATATTTTCATATCATGATAAAGAATAATAAATGAACAACACAACAGGTTTTAGTGTTCCGCCAAATTTTATGTCCTATATACGTTTCTAAGCAATTGAATGCAATGCATGCAAGACCACTTTGGAAGCTGCTGCTGTTGTGGTATTTTTTTTTCAGAACAATTCTTCCAATTACCAAGTAAAATATCAGAACATTCTAATTACCTTAAAACTGAGTTGGATATTATTAAACATTCTTTATGAAGGTAAAAGTTTTAGAGAAACCCCAAAATAAATTAGCTTTGAGAAAGGCTTCGTCTGAAGCAATTCTCAGACATCTGAAAGCTCACAAACTCTATTTTGTTTTCAAGGTTTTTTTTTCTGTTTTAATCTGGCTTCAAGCATAAAGCCTTACTTAGTTATCTGAAAGTACACAATTCTATTTGCGACAAATTTCACTTCAATAACAAAAGTAATAAAAGCTAATTATTTTTTCTGACCTCACATTTAATACATGATTTCATTCGCCCTCAGAAACCTCTATCCTGTCTCGCTTGTTTCAAAACTCCATTCACATTTCTATACGTCACGACTACTTTGTATCCAATTTAATAATATGCTAACACAAACAGTAAGCCAACAAAAAGCTTAAAGGAACATCACATAATTGTATTTTTTTGTTAACAAAACAGTTGCTGGCTGTGTATAAGCACATTGTGTAGTCCATCATATACATATACTGAAAAACCTGTAGAAGTTTTAGATCGATCGGCCAATATGGGTGAAGAGAAAATAGTGGGAAAAAACTATTACAAGTTTTGCAAAACATCGATTCCGAAAGAAAAAAAAATCACTGAGCGATAAACTCCCAGCGGGAATTTTTATTTATTTATTTATTAGACAAAGTTCAGACAAAATTACTTCTGCACGGGATTTTTTTCTACAATCATCATCATAAGACCGTGTAAGTTATATGTACATGTAAATCTGTGATCTTAGACGAGTTGTTTGTCTTCTTACCAATGCTATATGCCCTAATGTTCCTTTAGTGATAATCTAAAGTTAGAAATTGCTTTCCATTTTCTATTTACTCAACACAAACAAACGTCTTACATAGTGGAACATCTCCAGAAAGTCTGGCTCTAAAGCAATAACCGATTAGTACTGAATTACGAAAATGATAATTCAATAAGATTTTAATGGAACCATTCTTGGCATTACAAATCCACGCAATTAGTAGCACACTGAACGGGTGCTTGTTTGAACTTTTATATCCTCTGCTAATGTGACGGTTTATCTTTGATTTTCTGGATATCATCTCACAAAAAGCACCAACCCGTCCCCCCATGTGTGACGTATACGTACTGTTCCCAAACGTATTGTATGAATTAAACATGGACACCCCAGTGGACAAAAGAACCAGACCATTAGTGCACCACAGTGGACATGTGTCTCGGTTGTGTGGTCATTGAACCTTAGAGGAGGGGTCTATGGTCCTTTCTCTATGATTGAACCATAGTCTTGCATGGTTTCGCTTCGCTGTATCTTGAGATGGTTGACACTTGCTCTGTAGTTGTCTTAAGTCAACTTCATGGGTAAATCGTCTTCGGGGACACGTCAACGGACATGTCTTGGCGATGTAAAAAAAAACAACATTGTTTCGTAGCACAATTTTATATGGGCTTTTAGGCATTGCACTGTGAGGTATCAATATGAGTTTGGTGTGCGGTTACACCATGGTGTACATGTACTTGACAGAAAGATTATGTTCTTTTTGAAAACGTGTCTTGTTTTATATTCTACTACCGCGAAGAAGACTTTCGGAAATCAGGAGATTTCGGGAGACGTCTCAGTTCTCATTGTTGTTAACCATAGTCCTACGGCAACTGTGCTCCGATTTCTTATACGTTATTGTATAAGGATATAACCACAACTGTTTTATGAAAGTTTCACTTAATCTTTTCGTTGTTATTGTGGTAATGATTAATGAACAATTTTTATATACGCAAAACTTCGATTTTTATTTATTTTTTTCTTAAATAAAACTCATTGTCAAAAGTTGAAGGCCGAATTCTAGTCTACAGAATGGTGAGGCAATAAATGCGCGAGATTTTTATGAAAATGTCTAGAACCCCCCCCCCTCCCCCACAATATTGACATGGTTAAGTGGCGCCACCTTCTCCCCTCCCTGAGTAACCCGCAACGTAAAAGCTCTACTAGATCTTAAAGGGAAACTTTGCCTAGGATCGGGCGAGTTGGTTATTAAAAGCGTTTGAAACCGTTTGTTAAGAAATGCATATGGCTTTAATATAATGATCCACACAGATATGCCTCACACTTGCACGATTTTCTTGATACGTCGTGAACTAACAGGGCACGCCATTTAGTGAAGTAAAATGTATGACTTCTTATAGACCAACTCACCCAATCCAAGACAACGTGTCCCTTTGAATAGACGCGCAAAAAAAAAATCCCGTCAATCTTTTTAAACCCTTTTAAGTCGCAACGCGGGTTTCCCGCACAGTGTTTAACCCAATCAGCGTACGATATAAGCCGATCAGTTTATCAAGCGATCACCAACCGACTTAACCATGGGGCATTATTGTATAAAGCTGGTTGACTGGAGAGAGAAAAAAATACTGTTACGCAGATTTCTTTGCTTAGTATAACATTTGCGAGGAACCGGTTTAAGGGTTAGATTTGGCTTTATGCTCTTGCCGCGTGTCTGCTGAGAGAGATGATTTATGTGTGCTATCCTGTGTCCGATTTTGTTCTAACTGTGCGATTTCCATTGAATACCGCTGCTAACCGTAAGCACACGAAAGGGCATGCCAACCTTCCAGTGCTTACTACCGCTTGAAAATAAATTACGACACGATGCAAATCCATGGTGAACGCGTAAGATGGCCGCCTAAATTTCTAGCCGACCTGTGAAATAGGCTTTTATACACCTTAGCAATTCGTTGCACTACAGTAAGCACGAAAATGTGCTTACCGTCAAGCAGCGCCTTGAAATTGGCCTATGATGACATTAGACACCCATTGGCGTCATCAGAAAAGGATACCATCCGTGTCATCATGCTTTCAGAATTGAGAAATCTGAAAAGCTGAGGATTAAACGATCCCAATAAAGAACTTTCTATTGCAACGTCACACGGCCCAAGACTTTGCCAACCGAGCCATAAATGCATATCAAAACACAGATAGCGAAAGTTTGTAGAAATGTTACACTTACTAATATTTTTTTAAGTGTGTCGAACTTTTTTGAAACAAATCAACAATTCGTAATAGATATTTCAGCTCATGATTGTCTTTTCTGAAAATGTTGAATTTTGTCTTAGTTTCGATATCAATATTGTTTTAGGTTGATCGCAATAGGGCTGGATAACTCAATTGGTGTTCGTTAACCCGGGGCCAATTGGCTCAAATCCCGCTCCAGTCATTTTGTTCTTAACGAATTATGTTCTTTATGTACGTTTGTAGATGCAGAGCTTGAATATAATCCACAATACCACGACTTCCGTGGTATCTTGTTTACCACTTATTAAAAAAAAAAATACATAATAAAATCTTCGATGAATTCGTTTTAATTAGCAAAGTTCATTAGAAGAAAAGAAAAGGGTATCCTTTTTTCTAGCCTTTATTTGCACTCTTACTGCCTCGGTTATAAATAGGACGTATTGAACAGTCAACAAATAACAATCTGATTAAGAAAGGCAAGTGGAAGACCATTGGTTTATGACGGTAAGGATCTACCTTCGTCCCCAAGTCCCCGGTCAAGACAGCGTGATGTGGTACTTTTGACCTGAACTGTAATTAAATTTGACTGGCGAATGAAAGTACATTAATTCACAGCTCAATTATTGAATCGTATATTTAAAGGGAAGTTGATTTCATATAGGCACGCTGTATACATTGTCTGCTGTAAATATTGACTTTATTTGAAAAGTTAGATAAGACGCATGCACGACTCCTAAAAGTGATGGAGCTTTTAGTTTTATTTCGTTAACGTAAACGAGTTCATGACTGTCTCTCAGACAAAACGAAATAGTTATGCACAATGCGAGGTTTTGGATATGTTATCAGTATTTTAAACAAAAGAAGTAATGGTTGAAAAAGTGAGAAGTTATTCGATAAAATATGGTATTGATTTCAAAAAGGCAATTTCATGATTTGCTTTGTATTTATTTATTTATGCTTTGTATTGATTTATTGTACAATATTGTACCCGATTCAATCTTCTGACTATGGTGTCTTTTTATACTTTTAAGTGATGAATTAACTATTTTATCTAAGTGCAGTGTCATTGAAATTGACTATAATCATTGTTGGACTTGAGTTTTTCAGCATATTTCTGACTTATTGTGCCCGCAGACGAAGCAGGGTAGGTCGTTCACCTTATAAATAAACTTGTATCCACACTTTGCAACCCGGGCTAGTCGACCATTGTGTGACTTCTGTGGTCGACCATTTGGAACCAGCCTCATGACTATGTTTTTGTTCCGTGGTCCCAGTAGCTTGTTTCATGCTTACATGTGTAAAGCGCAGTGGGGAACCAGTGACACTATGGCGAAAACGCGTAAGCCAGTGGGGTGTTTAATACCATGATAACGCATGTACGTTGGTAGTCAGTAGTCGACTACAAATTAAGTGTGCGCACTCGAACTTGGCCTTTGTGGCGTGTCGTGGCGTGTCATGGCCGACCAGGCTTGTTTGCGGACCCAACCTATGGTGCTGTCAGCGGCAGAGGGAGGGTTCGAACCCTTGTCATTCGGGATTATTTCAGATTAGACAAATACAAAATGATATCAATTATTTTTTGACACAGCGTGGAAAGTTCCTGGGCGATGATTTTAAGGTCCATCAATGGTTTAAAGACACTGTACACTATTCGTAATTGTCAAAGACCAGTCTTCTCATTTGATGTGTCTCAACATATGCATAAAATAACAAACCTTTGACAATTTGAGCTCAATCCGTCATCCTTTGACAATTTGTACTCAATCGGTCATCGAAGCTGCGAGATAATATTGAAAGAAAAAAACACCCTTGTCACACGAAGTTGTGTGCTTTCAGATGCTTGACTTCGAGACCTTAATTTCTAAACCTGGAGTCTCGAAATCCATTCGTGGAAAATTACTTTTGTTTCTCGAAAACTACGTTACTTCAGAGGGAGCCGTTTTCTCTCAAACTATCAACCTCTCCCCATTACTCGTTGTCAAGTAAGGTTTTATGCCAGTATTAGTGTACACTGCCTCTAAAGGAACCACAGCACAAACGAAAAAAAAAAAAGTAACCCTTCAACTTTAAACGTCACTTTGACTAAAAACTAAATTGCTGAGCTTGCTGTGTTTTCACACATGAAATAACATATTTTTGAATACTCAATAAATATTGTCTAAGACGTCCGTTGGGCTAACTGACTTAAAGTACAGAAAAAGCCTAAACTCCCAAGCCTTGTTTTCTTTTCCTTTTCCGAAAGTCCATTTTCCTTAAAGCTGACTGCAGCAGTATGGCATTATGGCGCGGAGTACATTCCAGACACAGATAGTGGAGTGCAATTCAATTCGATATGTTCGCATAAACTCCTTCAACATCCATGCAGGCATAAAAACTCGACAACCCCCAAAATCGATGGGCTTTGGTCACTGGGGCGCAGTGGAAACATCCTGTTCATCTGGCAAAAGCCAAACCAAGCCAACCCTTTGCTCGATTTTGTTTTCTGTATTACGAGATTGCCAATGTCGTAGTAATTTTCAAGGTTTTTTTTTCTCGTTTTTATTTTCTTTTATTTTGTATTATTATTTTTTACATAAAAATCGTTTCCAAAAAGGAAACTTTATAAGAACATGAATACAGAATTAGTAAGAAAACAAAAACTCGTCCAAGATCACAGACTTACATAAAACTTACAACTTCTAATGATGATACTAGTAAAAAACATCCCTTGAAATGTTTCTGAAAAGTCATATTTTGATTAGAAATAAATAAAACTTATATCCCGCTTCGAGCTAATTGCTCAGTGATTATTGTATTAGTCTTTGTTTTAATCTATGTCATGCAAGAATGTGTAGTGGCTTTCTCACTTTTTTTTCTCGTGACACAGATGGCTGATCAGTCTCAAACTTCTACAGGTTCATGTACATGGTGGATTACATAAAGTCCTTTAACAGCCAGTAACTGTTTTGTTAGCAAAAACCAATTCTGTAATGTTCCCTTAAAACACAAATCTCGGAACAAAATCGATGATATTCCTAGAGTGCAAGAAAACAATATTGCCACCCAGAAAAACACAGACGTCTGTCCCCTCTCTCCACGCATTTTAGTTTTCTCAATCGGAGCAAACCGGATCATGACTTCTAAATCGATTCAAACAAAACGAACCTTTAACCAAAAAAAGTAAGGATTTTTTTCAGAATGGCAAATATAAAGTGCAGAAACACAAAGAAAAAACCCACCGGCAAATGCAGATGTCTGTCCCCTCTCCACGCGGTTTAGTAAGCTCATTCGGAGCAAACCAGAGCATGTCTTCCGGAGACGTTTTGTCCCACCATTGGGATCGACAGTGACTTCCTTTTGATGGGTTGTGTCTGTTATGATTGGAGTGTTTATTCTCAACAATCCCTCTCCAAAAGACATGAGGAGATTTTGAACTCGTCCGTAAAGAGCATTGAGCGAGTGTAATATTCAATGCATGAAAGTTTGAAGAAAAAAAAATGGTTTTACGCATATAACACCAAATACATAAATGGTCTATAGTCCAGAGAGAGAGAGAGTATAGTAAATTTATATTTGACCTTTTTGGGGGGCAGGGTGAACAAGGAACAGCTGTCTTGGCTTGGACTTGAACCAACGACATCCGGATTAACGTGCCATCCAGAGCTCTATACCAACTGAGCTATCTAGCTCCATATTGGCGGTCTCCATAATTATTTGACTATTTTTGTTCGGGTGCTAGTAAGAATGTTGATATAAAAAAGTTACGTGTAATTTCCATGTATAAGCGTTTGAACAACGGATGTACACGCACATAACACCAAATACAGATATTATTGTTTAAGTAGGTAAACTATTTTATTGCTTTGTGTTTTTATTTGGGTTTAATTTTTTATATATATTTTTTTTACTATAGAGCGACTAAACGGAAATACTAAAAGGAAATTATTTTTTATTTTGGTTTTAGATTTGTTTTTACTATCGCGGTATCTTTACATGCGAACTTGTTAACGTGCCGGTGCTCGACCATCTATTTATCTAGCCACATGTTGGCGATCTCCCTATTTGTCAGTGTCTTTGTTTGGGGTGCTATAGTCGGAACTTTTATTTAGTGTGCAATACCCGTGTAAGAGTTTGAATAAATGGGTGTGCGCACTTAACAGCAATACAGTAGTGTCAAAACAGTAGTGTAAATTATAAATTATTGTTTTGTATTAACTTTGATTCGGGGTTTGGACAAAGAATATTGACTTGAACCAGTGACCTCTGGATTACCGTACCAGGGTTGATTTCACCAATCCCTTCTGAACATATGATTAATCTTAGGACTTATCCAAACACGTAGAACGCGTCGTCCTAACTCGAGTTAGGATTAATCCTAGCGTTTCGTGAAATCGGCTACAGGTCGCTACCTTATGAGCTAACTAGCCCCATGTCGGCGGTCTCCCTATATAGTCAATACCTATAAATACCAAAAGTATTGACTATACTTCAAACGGACTCCAATGATCCCTACTACCAACTGTTTTAACGATTTCTTTGTTCGGGTTGCCAGTCAGACTTTTTATATCAGTTTCGAATCGAGTTTCCCCCCAAAAGCTTGAACAAAATTCAAACTCTCCATCTGTTCTGAAAACATGTACCATCCTCGAAAAATGTGTTTGTTCTGCTTTCCATTTAAGGTGTTTTTAGGCCATCCTCGTGGGATATTACCGTCAGTACGAAGTTTGCACCGAACTTGTGTAGAATATAAGAACATAAAAGGACACAATATATGAAACATTGACAGAACATGCCGTAATACAACCCGTTTGTAAATTTGTTTCTTGAACAAACAGGCTTGCTTGTATGTTACTTTATTTGTTTGTTGTTGCTTGTGATGGGTGTTTGTTTTTGTATCTGGTTCCCCTGCGAAGGGGACGCAGCACACAGCTGTATTCCAACTGATTTGTATATTTAATATAATACCATCGTGTTGTTACATATCTTCTGGGATTATGTACTTTTGTCACCTAAAACTACAAAATTAGGTATAATGTTGGGGGATGCTAAGGTTAAGAGTGTTGGTCTATTTGTTTGTTTGTTTGTTTATCTTTCCGTTTAGGGTTCTCATTCCAAAGTAAAACCAGGAAACATAGATATTATGTAAATAGTTGTAGGTCGCTTTTGCTCTCTGCTGCGCCAGGAGTGTCTTTAAGACTAACATGGTGCATTTTGAATGGCCACTATTTATTATTATCATATTATTTTACACAACGTGTATATTTTCTACCACCACCACTTGCGTCGATCAATTGAGTACGCAATGAAAACACCACAAGCTTTGACAGATACCCTAGCCTCCTCTCTAAATTTATAGTTTTGTACCATGTTATAGCAATTATGATTTATGCATCATGCACCGTACTGGTATAATATGAACGTCAAACCATGACCAATATATATATATGGGAAGGTGTGTGGATTTATTCTCAGGGGGTGATGCCACTGGGTTTGTGCAGTCTTCGCAGTGTATCTATATGATATGATCACCAAAGCACCTGTCTTTGTTCTATCATAATTACTTGGTAGAGAGCAATATTGGGCAGTCAATCGTAATATACATCACCTGCTCCGTTATTAGAGTCATCATTCGGTTTGAAATGAAGGTATATATCTCATATCTCCTATAGTGCCACAATAATAATGTCCTTCTCAAGGCAAACATTATGGCCTGTCTTTTTTCTTGCATTCTGTTTTTTGTTAATACAGTCGAAGAATAGTATTATTATACTCGGTGATCCCAAATGTTTGAAATGAAGGTATATCTCCCAGTGTCATAATAGCGGTTTCTTCTCAAGGCAAATATTATAGAGTGGTCTTTCTTGTTGCATGTTTTCGAGCCTGCATCATGATGATGGGTCTTTTTTTAAGGCGCAAGACAGTAGACACCTTTGTTAGTTGTCGAAGACCAGTATTCTTATACTTAGTGTATCCCAACATTAGGTTTGAAATGAAGGTATATCTCACAGTTCTTTATAATTACGGTTCCTTCTCAACTTCCTTTTCTTGTTGCATTTTTTAGTCTGCATCACGATAGGTTTTTTAGGTGTTCAAAAACACTTGTGTCATAGATCCGCACCCGAACTTGATGCTGTTAACTTAAAAGGTTCTACTGTTGCTCACGTTTTAAAGGCTGGTGTTCTGTTTTATTATGTTTGCCTCTTATTGGCCTAAGATTGCACCACAGAGCATCTAGAATGCAAAATTTCCCCGGGTCCTTAAGCGGGCCCGGACCCATGGCGTAAAGGCTTCACACTCATATATGCTCACTGTTTGACAGATTTGCCACCTAAAACTTGTGTCATAGATCCACACCTGAATATGCTAATAACTCAAAAGGTTTTACTGCTGCTCACATTTTAAAGGCTTTATGTTCTGTTCCATTCTTTTTACCTCTTATCGGTCTAAGATTGCACCACATAGCATCTAGAATGGAAATTTTCCAAAAACATCAAGAATTCTGGAGTGAAACAAACCCAATACAATAAGTTATATTAAAAAATCACAGAACAATCATGAGGAACATTTGTTAATTGAACACAAGAGAACCATCCTGAACGTGGCACTACGAGGCCTTGTTGTTTTTCGTTTGTCTGCTTGTGTGTTTGTTTGTGTGTTTGTTTGTTTGTGTGTTTGTTTGTGTGTTTGTTTGTTTGTTTGTTTGTTTTTTGTTGTTACTTTTTTTTTTTCGTGGGGGGGGTGGCTTTAAGCATGAAATTTATTTTGCCTTTTTTGTTTTTAACTCAACCAGAATGTCTGGTTGTTTGGTATGGCTGTTAATTTCTATTATGAAGTCATCCTTACAGTGATCAACATGTGAACAAACGGATATAGATCGATTGCCCAAAATCATAAAACGTAAACGACAACTATTAAATAAGCCACATATCTATCTGCGGTCTCTTTGACTAAGCATTTACGTATTGTAGTTCGTTCTCTTTGTACGGCTTTAGTTAATTTCACGGGTTGCTATTTTAATGTTGTGCGTGAGTTGTAAAAACAAGCTTACTGCCTCTACACAAAGAGGCATTAATGGCGTCTTATGGTTTGATCAGCAGTTAATTGAAAATAGAGACAATACATAGAGCATTTTTGGATTGTGTTTTCGATTTGGCGGCATGAACAGGACATTATTAACAATTGCGTATAGCAATTTGTTTGTTTTGTTTTGTTTTGTTTTTGTTTTAGATGATCTTCCCGACAAGGGAAGGGAACTCGGCAAACTCCCACGAGAGATATAAACACCAAGCTGGTAAAAGCCAGTCTCTCTCGCACAAACATTTGTTTAATTTATATGATTATGAAAAGCACAAATCAACACTGGACGACAATGCTTGTTCTAGTTGTTGTGAAAACGGCAGGTGGCTTGGTAGGATTCGAACCCACAACCTTGTGATTTGCAAGTCGAGTCTAACCACTGGACCACAGTGATCTTCTATCTATTGTTTATTTTGCTCATGACCTCTCTGAATAAATAGTGGCAGTGAGAATAATGGCTGAAATGCCGCCTCTGATTGGCTCACACTCTAGCCCGGGAGTTACTGGTTCTACTCCTGCTTTTGGAAACTTTAAGGACACATTTTCATAGAGCTGCTTAAAGGGTCTATGTACTTTTTGTAGGACAAAAAAACACAATGTCCACAGATTTGGATTGAACTTATACAGTTTGAAGATAATGATAGTAAAAAGCTTCCCCGAAAATAGTGCTGTAGTTTTTGAGAAATGAGTAAAACAAAATCAGGAAACTAATTTTCGTCTCAGTGATCATGAGACGAAAATTATTTTACCATGTAAAACATGTATTTCCATGTTATTGTTTTACTAATTTCTCAAAAACTACAGCACCTCAGCAACTAATATTTTAAGGTACTCTTCAAACGGTGTAAGTTTAATGTAAATCTGTGGACGTTTTGTATTAAAAAAGTACCCACATCCTTTAAGCAGAAAATATTGCTTAAAAAAATTATGCTTAGCAGGAATGAACACTCAAAAATTGTACATGTGACATGGTATTTGGGCTGGTAACCTTGTTGTGGTACGCATAAATTGGCTGAGTTTGGGTATTTCCCTTGTTATTCGTAGCTCTATAAAAGCTGGGCCCTGGTTCGCCATTTGTGATGTTTCCCAACAAAATTTACTTAAATGGTTTTTATATTTCTAACTCAATTGCTCCCATTTCCCCGATTTGTTCAACAATATTTTTTATGAAAGACCTTTTCATCCCTCTTTTCCGTCCGGCAGACTTCCTCGGCAATAAAAAGTCCTCTTTTAACGAGCACGCTCATACACACAACCGATTAAGGAATACTAGGTTGACTTCTCAGAAATATGCACTAAATTTTGTTTGTTCGTCTCCCATTGCTTTGCGTAAGAATCAGCAGAAATGGCCACTGTTTACAAAAGTACTGTTGAAGTACCACTCAGTATGAAGCGCTAATACTACAGTGGAAATTATTGATCTAAGCACAACCACTAAAAAAATACATAAACGGTCTGGTGACGGAAAGCAAATAGCTGCAAACTTAGTTTTGTTTTTATTCCTGAATTCAGGTATTTGATTCCAGACAGAACTAATGGGGGAAATACTTCATATCCACCAAAATATTTCAGCATGTTCAAATTCTCACTTAGCGCCAATTTGTTTTATTTCACATTATTTTAGCCCTTGGGCGAACCTTCCGATAGGCCTACTCAATACCGATAAGAATTTGGTAATCATTGGGTTACACATAATGCCTATGTTCATATATTAGTATTGTCTTTTGAATTTTATTTCGACGAGTTGTTCAAATTTAATTTGTTTAGATATACATGTATACACGTTCCTCAAGATTTTGTAAAGACACTAGCAGTAACGCTTTCAGATAAAATGTTTTTGGCTTGACAACTTAACCACATTACTTGCAAAGTGCAATGTTCTAGAAATGCCTTTATACTGTCGAAAACTGATGTAGGCTTCTGTCAAAAAGCTTGTATTTGAAAGTGATTACCAAACGTCCATACTCACTTTAGTAACAGAGATTACTCGCAGACTTGATATGTTCCTAAAACCATGCTGAATTTATACACACTAGAACAAAGATGACTAAGAGGTGACCTGATCAAAACCTTTAAGCTGGTCAAGTACTTGAACAAAATGTTGATTGTAAGCAATTCTTCAAAACAGGCCATGATTACCAGTACGAGGGGCCACTCCTTTAAGCTATACAAGCTGTGCTAATCAAAAACAAAACAAAACACATTGTGTAAAGACGGAACTTCTTCTCACAGAGAATCATTAATGATTTGAACAGTCTCTCATACCAAATCGTAGGCCAAGACAGTGTCAACGTTTAAGAAAGAGCTTGATGCCTATGGGATAAAAAAATATGATAGGATAATGGGGTCTCAAAGGCGGAAGCCTAAATAATTTCTCCCACCAATCGTAAGTAAATAACCTATACAGATTAACTGAAAGGGATTCTACAAAACATAAATCCCATCAGACACTCTGTGTCTAGTCTTGAAAGTAGACCAACGTAATATTATCATAAGTAAAGGGTTGACAATTGACGGGATTCCATTAAGCTGCCAATGCAATACAAACAGTTATTTTGTATTGCAAACATTCAACGACAACAATTATTTCTATAGGAAATGCCCGTGATGAATGGTTTGGAGCTAGCAATACTGATGGAAATTTTTAGCAAGAAAAATGAATTGACCATTTAAAAACTAACAAACTATTTTCGAAAGCTTGAAACCTGAAGAAAATTAGTGTCTTTTGTTTTCTCTTCTGTCAATTTTTGTTTGGGTTTTATTGAGAAACATGATTAGCGGTTGCTAACAACTCACCAACCAAGAGGGTTGAGGGTACAACGCTGAATAGGTAATGGCCTAGCTGACGTTTCGACCGTAGCAGAGTCTTTCTCGAAGGCTAGAAACGTTGGTTCTGGGGCAGTAAAGATGCAATTAAAAATATTTCCATGACGTTAGCGATCTATAATTTTGTTCATATCCATTGTGTAAGGTATCGCACTCCTAATTTATTGGAAAACAACTGTTATTAGCTTTCTAATGCGGTACCAATTATCTATCGATTTATTTTCTTAAAGGGTAAATAAAAGCATTTCCACAAATTGCTTTGTACACTGCAAAGATCGTGGGAGTTAGAATTGGCACCATGGGTGTTGTCACATGCTATATTATAGCAAAGAGAGAGTAAAAAGATACACCATAGGGTGTTAAAATAACACCCATATAATTGCATTGGCAAGAAGTCGTGTGTTTTCATAATACCCGTTGTGTATGAATATTATGCAGCTTTAAAATGCAATGGACATTATTTGGTTATTGCTCAAAAAAATACTAGCATCAAAAGTTGCTTGGTAACGGGCAGTGGGAAGATGTTGGTATACTAACATTATGTAAAAAGACTCCCTCTTTGGTTTTTGAGAAAGAGGTCAATTTCACTAAAATATTTGATTTTGTAGCACATTATAACGTCGACAGATCGACACTAAACTTACACTATTTAAAGAAAATAATGACAGAAGCTCCCCTTAAAATATTACTTGCTGAGGAGCTGTAGTTTTTGAGAAATGAATAAGGCAATTTCAGGGAATTATTTGTTGTCTCAGTGAGACGATAATTAGTTCAGCTCGTACGGATTTACACAACTCTACTGAGAACATTGCTCTGTGATTTTCAGTTTGTTTCTCAAAAAACTTGACGACTAATGAACCTGAAACTTCTTCAGATAAATTATATAAATACATACATCTTCATTCACAGTGAGTAAGAATTCATGTCATGGCCCAAAACTTGACCTTTAGAAAAAGGTTTCTTAACCCTTTAAGCCAGCAGAACGTTCCTCGCAGTGTAGCCCTATATAATATTACACGCTTGTTTCACAGATCCTGAGCTACCACTTGATTCCCGATGAATTCATCTTGAAACTAATCGATCCCTATCATAATATCGTCGATATCTCAAGTGATTTTAAGGACAGGCTATGACGCACATAATGACCCTTTTAATTCCATAATGTGTGCTGGGAATCGATACCGATTTTTATCCCGCGTTTATTGTTTAGCGAGGTATAACGGAGACGGCTTGGAAGGACAACGAGCTAAAAATAGAATAGGTTTGTACCTAAAAGCCAATTACGCTACACAAATAGGGTATATCTATATCTATTACCATAGTATAGTATAAAAGATGTTAAAAAGTGGTAAATATGCAGAATGTTTCATATCTTGTGGGTCCGTTTGTTTGCTTGATTTTGTTGCTTTGTTTTGGTTTCGGATGTGTCCCCAATTTAAGACTTGACGTTTCGATGATTGGGTGCGTCATGTCTTCATGCGAATGAACACACGACAATTATATTTAAGATAATACATTATTTGACAACCTCAGTTAGTCATATTCAAAAATTGTAGTATAGAGAAGAAAATATTTGACTTTTGGGGCGACTTTACTATTTGCGTCGGTGACGGAAATAACAACGACAAAGGCCCAAAACCAATTGCGCCAACAAAAACATGGTGAATGTAATAACCATGTATAGAGCAGATGCCAAGGGGTTAATATTCAGAATATTGTAATACTTTATGGGTTTCGTTTGTTTGATTGTTTTGGTTGTTTTGCATTTTTTTTTTTCAATTTATTTTAAACTTGACGTTCCGATGAGTAGACCTGGTGCCAAATGTCTTCATGTGAATAAACAAGTTGAACTTTTATATTGGAATTTTGACAGAATGGCAGTATTAAGGAAGACAGATAATAATTATTTGACGTTGAGATTGTGACTTACCATTGGCGTCTATGACGGACATAACAGCGATTAGGACCGCGCATAACAAAAAGAACCACCTTGCCATCTTCTGATCTTCCCGACCGTCAACCACCCGAGCTCTGGCCCGGTATAGAAACACCCGTCCCTTGGTCCTCCTCGTACGGGGGAAACTCAACAAGTCACACTCCGGTCCGGCAAGTTCTTTTTTTTTTTACCACACTCTCTCAGTAAACAGATGAATGATTCTCGGATAGACAAGGTCACGGGTGAGTACGTGTGAGCCGATTCCGTCTCCTCTTGGCGCTCCAACCAACACGTAGAGGCGGCAGCAACGCGGGCCTTTGAATCGCTGATGGAGATAAGCTGATTTCACCTCACAGCCAAGTTCGTTCTTGATGTTTTTGTTGTCTTCCTTACTCCCTCTCGCGCGCACTCTCTGTTCTCTAGTTTGTTTTACCCTGGTGCTATTTTAGTGATGATGCAACGGTGGCCGGCAGAGTTGAAGCCACGGGGAAGCGAAGAGCAGAGAGATGATTGAAGATTAAATGAGCCGTAATGTGGTGAGTGGCCGCTCCTTCTAGGGTCGTCAACGCAACGTCAAATCAACCACGCTGCTGTGGGCTCTCTCTTTATATAAACCAACTAACAACCAACAGGGAGAAGAGCAAAATGAGATGTACACAGATAAAACAAAACTGATGGGGATTATTCAGTGGTACCACCCGCGGCTTGACTGCCTTTGTTTCACCAGCTTAGTGGTCGTGTCTCCTCTATTGTCAGGCATAACGGAGGCTATCAATTAAAGCGCTCATTTGTCCGTGGATATCGCTCCCAAAAGTGACGGGTTTACGACTGGCAACATTGGAGGGGACAAACTGCAGTTTACGCTATTGGTACGATAAAATGGAGCAGCGCATGCGCGGAGTAGTGTTCTGTTGGTGGACGGCCTGCCCCCTCGAGCCACGCCCCACGTGGGTGTTGGAGAGAGAATGGTGTTGGGGATATTGAACGCGTCACTTGGTGAGATGAGTAATCGGTATTTTTTCTTTTAAGAAAATGATGGAGGGGAGACTGAGATAAAGGGGCAGAAAAACACCCGCAAAACACGCAAGACAAATATGTTGTGTTTTAACTTAGAATACGGTCTTGCAATTATGTCACAACTTTCAAACGCAAACTGTTTTCATTATATGTGTGTATGTTTTTCGTAAGAATGTTATACTGTAAAGCGCAACACGCCTGTATTGCAATATCGCTGTATAGGCACTGTAGATTATTATCATTATGAAAATGTTTAAAGTCTCGGTAAATAGTGCAATTTGTTCTCATGTCAACTATTTATACAAATACAAATGTGTTTGTTTGTTGGTCCGCTTATTTATTTTGTGTTTTCTTGGGTGGGGTGGGGGGGGGGGTGAAAATTTTTACATTATTGTATTGATTCATACCAATATCCCCAAGAAAATAAGTACATACCAACAATAATTTCGACTATCCCAATTTTTGGCGAGCTGCGAAGTAGAGTGAGACTAGTATAACAAGACAATTTCCTTCCGTCTGTCCGTCAGTCCATCGATGCGTCTGTCTTCCGCATTCAGTGTGGATGTTAAATGTTTAAGAATGAAGCTTCAACTGTTGGGTGTTGAGTTGTTTTATGGAATCGAATATTCCTAGAAGCAAGATCATTATACAGTATAGTTATTGTCTATGATTCTAAACCACATTTTTATTAAGGAATTGTTTGTGTTTGGGGATAACAAAATATTGGGCTAAATATTGCCAAAGTAAGAGTAAATTTTGAAGATTTAAAACTGGCTTAAAACTTTAACTTACAACCAGGCAACATGGCGATAGACATGCACATAAAGTAAAGTCATGCACAAAATGAAACTCGTGATTGTTTCAACTGTTCCAGATGAGTGAGTTAAAACAATTGTAATCTTGATTGTCCATATATCTCCTTATTGCAACTTGACGTATTGATTTGAAACGTATTTCAAAGTCTGCAACTGACACGTAGATTATTCTTAAAAGACTATAACCCAAAACAATTTCCGGTTGAATGGGCTTAAACACTAAGAAACCTTTGAATTCTCATAACTCCTTTTTGCAATGATACTGTCATGAAACTGTGTTAAATTTGTCTCTGACGTGTAGACTCTTATAGGAATAAATTTGTGTATCTATGCGAAATGTCGGGATAACTATGGTTGGTGTTTCTGTTAGACACCATGGCAGCTTCGCTGTTCTAGATTGTATTTGTTTTTATTATTTGTGTTTTATTGTATTTATTTAGCCTCTCAGAAATAGGGTCAAAATGAGAGGCCATTAACTATTGAATTAATCATTGTATGTTTTTTTATTTATTAAGATATTTTCTTTTTATACATTTATGTATTCAGGCCTTTTTTTCTTTTTTCTTTTTTTTTTTCTTTTTCTTATATATATATATATTATTGTAAAAATTATAAATTAATATTCATGTATTTAAACATGTATACACTTAGTTACTTATTCATTCTTTTTATTATTTATAATTTCTGTCCTTCCTCGGTCATTGATCCTGCAGTACACCTAAGGTCAACATTTAACTTCCTCACTTGAATCAAATTTAATACTAAACAACAAATGCTACGCCCAACAACAAGAGAGAGAAACGCTAAAAAGGAACGATTATTTGAACATAATTAAACACCATTCCATTATGATCGCCTGGGTTTATTTTCACCCTCAACAGATTCAAAGGATACAGCATAATATCAAATTCAATATCAAATCCACTGAAAACAAAGAAACCCGGCCTGTAGCTTGGCATTATACGGTTATATTTGGACTTTCGGCAGATAGAGGGCGGTATTGTATTGCTAAAATAGCCATTCTCTCTCGTTTCAATAAGAGTGAATTAAGATGCTTGCGTTTTTACCTGAATATCAAGAAAGGGACCTTGGTTATTAAAATATACCCAATATTTTATTCTTAGGCCGGCTGATCCTTTTGTCTGCGAGGTACGTGTGCTCTGACCACCGAACGGCTTAAATATATTTTTTTTTCGAATCCTACGCACTTTGAGCTATATAAAGCGTATATTAATGAAGATGTGGTTTCATTAAAAGAAGGCCTACAGTATAATGATTCACAAACAATTGAAAGTGCTGTTTTGTGTAATTTTTACGACAGAACACTGTCAGCTATTTTCTACGACAACATTTTTTAATTTGTTGTTTTTGCTGCTGCTGTTGCTTGAACAGTTGTTTTTGTTGTTTGTTTGTTTGTTTTTACGGACTTAAGGGGATTTTTCTTTTGTCTTTGGTAAGATTTATGTGTTATTGACGATTCATAACTAATGTTACTGATAGGAACAAAATATTATTTTTGAAGTTACCCATGCGTTGTAACCATTATCCTTTATCTATGACGCAAAGTGGCGTCATAAAACGAAAACAATATCTGAAACTCACCTGTAAGTGCTATCAAGGGTGCGTTTTGGCGGTCGTAACCAATAACTGGTTGAACTTGCCATCAGTTAACCACTGGCGAGTGACCGAAACAGTTAATGGTCACGACTGCCAAAAAATGCACCCCGAGCTCACTTGTTGAGTTGCAAACTCAGTTACTGGGTGATATATAAAACTCACTTGAACCTGACGTGATAAGTGCTATTAATAATAAAACTCACATTACATGTGTCATTGATTTATTCCACTGGAGTTGCTTCTGTCCCTCTATTCATTTCAAATAAATTCAGACTAAAATAGTTTGACATCCAAAACTCACCTTTGTGCATGGGAAGTATTACCTTGCTCTTCGTGCTTAGTGGACATATTACAACATTCCTAATAACTTTCTTGTCTTTTCTCATAAAAGAATTTCACTTTGAAGAAGTTATAATGCGTGAATGCAAGTTGTTAGCATACAAAAAAAGTGTATCCCCAAAACTCGTTGATGCAAACGATGTGCCCGTGCTCAGCAAGTCCTTGGGTTTTTGTTGTCGCTGCTGAACAAAACTGAGTCTAGACGTTGATATTGTTTGCCACTACAAACAAAATGCATCCACTGTATGGATGAAAAAAAAAAAAAAAAACGAAAAACACTTTCTTCAAAATGATTTTCCGACCTCAATTTTCGAATTACCCTCCATGGCGCTCCCTTGATCTGAATACATCTATTTAAAGCACAACCTAAAAAGTTGAATCCATTTAGAATAGTCATTACCAAATTAAAATTCTTGCTTTGCCCTAGAAATTGCATAAACTTGTCAAGTTCTAGAATTTCAAACGCCACCTGTTTAGTATTCATAATGATGTGATTTCGCTCTGCCTTTACATTGTGGAATCCGGGGGCATGGTTCAGTCTCAACTATACGAAACTGGGTAAACAAATTCATGACAAAATCTCTTTCGAAACGTCCAACCTACAACGAAGGGAAAAGCCAAGCCTGACAAAAGCAGTTGCACGGTGAGAAACGAAAAATAGTATGTGTAATTCCCTTAGTTTGCGCAAGTCTTTTAATAAGAATAATTTTGGTTACTTCGCCTTCTCGATATATTTACGTCTTTTGTTTCTATTGTTTTTATTTATAATATTATGCGATAACGCCAAGTAGTGAGGCATATCTAGTTTGATGTTGTGGTTGGGTTTCATAATAATGTCTATTTTCTTTTCTACATGTCTATATGGGGAGGTTTTTGTATTTCTGTCAGGTTTTGTTGTTGATAGTTTTGGTTGTGGTTTTGGTTTATGTTGGGGAATGGGTGTTTGGCGTGTTGATTTTTTCGTGTTTTTTCTTGCATTTTTAACTCTAGTCCCGTGGCCTGTGGGAATTGTTGAATTTGGCTCTAAAAAGAGCTGTTCCGCTTATTGTTGTCCTGTGCGATGAGACTATGTTGCATTATTTACTGTTAGCAATCTGAGAAATGACAATTCTTTTAGTTTACTTTAAATCGGTATATTCTTCGGGGGGGGGGGGGGGGCTGTTTGTTTTCCCTTCATTTTACGTCAAATAATTGGATCAATTTTAAATGAGATATTTTCAGCAGTATAAATCATGCCAAGCTAACTCACATAAAACTTCCTTAAAGTAATTTTCCACATAAAATTGATTGCATGACAGAGTGAGTTTTTTTTTTTAATCTTGTTGCAATTAGAATTTGTGCCAATTGTCCGTGTTATTAGAGGGATGGTAACAAACTAACTTCAAACATTGTAAAGAAATACTATTCTTTTCTTCTTTGACAAGAAGCAATTTGCCTTGAAACATTATTCAAGTCTTCAAGGAAACAGTACGATATGTATATATATATTTACAATTTAATTAACAAAGAACCTTGTAAAATGAAGGTTTTTTTTTAAACAGAACATGTGCTGAACTCCATTTTTGATTATATCTTCTAGGTTGTGTTTACGATATATTCACTAAATTCTTTAAACTCCCAGGTCATGATTTTGACCTGGGCCCGATTTTATAGAGCTGCTTACGCAAAACACTTAAATAAGCACACAAATATTGTTGCTCACACGATTAAGGTTACCAGCCAAAATACCATGTCACACATACCATCTGTGACTGGTATCCTGCTTGTTTTTACTAAGCATAATGTTTTTAAGGGTCGTGTTTTAAAAATGATCAAACATTTGGTAAAACGGAAGCAGAATCCAAGTAAAAAAATATGTTTAGCCATAGCCCATTTTCATAGAGCTGCTTTAGCACAAAAAGAGCTAAGCACAAACAAATTATGCTTACACGGAAAAGGTTACCTACCAGCCAAACTACCATGTCACATGTACATTTTAGGACTGATATCCTGCTCAATTCTACTAAGCAAAACATTGTGCTTAATAGCCCCTGGGTACCGGAATCCGGGAATTTTCAAAGTGTATGTCTACAAACAAAAACAACACTCAACTGAACATTTTAGTATTGGGTGAAATATAATAAAGTTGTATCAGGGTTCAGGTTCCTCGGTAGTTTCTTTCCCTGCCGTTCACCTCTGCGAGCCCCAGTTCGAATCCCACCTCAGACCAGAGTTCTCATATGGATTGGGTTTTCAGTCCCTGCCTGACTGTGGGGTTTCCTCTCACTGGGGTTTTTCCTCCCACATCTTAAACTGAGAAGTTTGTTCTCGTTTCATATCCATCCTCCTATTATTGGTGTTAGTTGTGCTGTTGGATAATATTTATAAATAAATTTAAAATTAAATATAAAGAAACAAATTCAACGTGAACAAATTTTCTGTTACACTTTAGTATTGGTGGGAAGGATTACGAAGTTCAATGTAAGATACCATAAGGCCTATCTGAGTGCAGCTGCCTTCATGCTAATGATACCCCCAGAAAAAAATAATCTTTTTGAAACTGTGTTTGTTGTGATTCTCACAATCGGAATAAAAATTTGCCCAGCATGAAAGAGCACATAATACAAAACCCCAAAAAAGTACCTCTTACTTGTTATTTACTCCGCGTGATTGACAACACAAATTTGATATAATTTTTACCTGCAGTTCGATTTGAAAAAAAAGAAATTTCGTCCAGAAATAATTACACGTAAATACAATAAATGTATACTCATTTCACAATTGTGAAGGTGATTTGTAATGCATTGACACCCGTAGTAACATGTAAGATAATGGTTTTGAATAGTAATTGCATTCCATTCCACTTTTGAATTAGGTTTCCTTAAATTACATATGTATACTATCTACATTACAACACTTGAAGAGAAAACCTTGAATTTTGACTGTGTTTGTCTTGGTCACCCAACACATTGCAGTTGCGATGTCTCTTCACATAGTGTTGCCGGAATTTCTCCATTATTTTAGGTGATTCCCAGTTAGACTGGTTCCATGTCCTTAACATCAATAATCAAGACAGGTACTTGCTTTACAGAACCAGTGATTTTGTTAAACACAACTATTTCATTGGATGAACGGGCAGTGACATAAGCTTTCCCTATCCTAGTGTGATTGGTCCGAGGTGACCGTGTGGCTGCACTCAGCTGAAAGGTGATTATGGACGGGGATTTACCTAGGATAGAGACCACCCTATGGCATAATTCACGAGCCTCGAAGTGTGACGTCAAATGTTCAGGCTTTTTTTCTCAGTCAACTAATACAGGGTCCATTGTATTTTTCTTTCAGGCCTTTGTTTTACTTTGGTTTTTAAAAATTATCACAAAAAAGAGACGTCCACACCCACGCATCCACCGTCATCAAAGTGGGGAACCTACGTGGGACATACCCTTCCAAGAAGTAACTTTTAATTTCTTGATTGGGTAACAGAGTGTCATTTTAATGAAAGTTTAGTGTTTATTGCTAAATCTACAGGCAACTACGCCTACCTTAGTTTGTGTTTTGATAATAATGGAACTGAACAGAGCTTACAATGAAATGCAATGTGGGAATATGGGGGAGGACGGGCAGACCGCCCCCGTTGATTCACGCTTGCTGACGGCACAAAATGAAATGCGGGACACGGTCAGTGACGATGAACAATGGTTTGCTTCTGGAGTATGAACAAAATACATTTTAAATGTCTAAACCCTCTTGTTTGCGCTCAGGATGTTGTACTTCATTTGGACCATATCGGCTCTTTTCAGAGCCAACACTCCCACAAAAGAGATATACACATGGTTGTATCGTAAGGTTACTATTTTCTATTTATAGTTTCTTCCTATTTATCCACACCATGCAAGTTTAAAAAAAAGTACTTACTATTTTCATGGTATTAGGTACCTGTCGTCAGTTTGTGTTTGTCCTGTGTCCCCCTTTGTGTGTTTACGTATACTCAATACTCCCTTAAAGGGTGTATGTACTTTTTTCTAACAAAAAACACAATGTCCACAGATTTACATTAAACTTACACAGTTTGAAGATTATGATAGTAGAAAGCTTCCCTTGACATTTTACTTACTGAGGTGCTGTAGTTTTTGAGAAATGAGTAAAAGTAATAATTTTCGTCTCGGTTTTGCTATGCTATGGTTTTGGTATGCTATGGTTTTGGTATAATATCATAACTGGTTAAGGGGAATTTACATGCTAAAATAATTTTGGTCTCATGAGACCAAAACTATTTTGTGACTTGTTTTACTAATTTCTCAAAAACTACACAACTTTAGTTAGTAATATTTCAAGGGAAGCTTTCCACTATCATTATCTTCAAACCCTGTAAGTTTAATGCAAATTTGTGGATATTTTGAAAAGGTACCCGAATCCTTTAAAGGATTCGGGTACTTTTTTAAAATGTCGACAGATTTACATTATATTACAGGGTTTGAAGATAAAGATAGTGAAAAGCTTCTCTTCAAATATTACTAACTGAGGTTCTGTAGCTTTTGAGAAATTAGTAGAAACAAGTCACAAAATAACTTTCGTCTTTGTATAGGTCTGTACCAGAACGTAAACGAAAGGACGCACGGAAACCACAAAATATCGTCCATGAATGTGCAGTGTAGGCCGCTTCAGCAAAGCTTGTACATGTCACATGGGTACCTAGATATTCCATTTGGCTCACGCCCAGTTCTGAATACTGATCAATGATTATTGCACTGGATAATATAATTCACTCGCAGAACTATACATACCGCCCATTTGGGTAAAGGGGGGGGGGGGGGGGCTGCGCTATGGGATTTTCTTTCTTAAAAATCGCGTATTCCCGGTGGTATAACTCCATGGTTAGACGCATTTACAAATGGCGCAGGAAGATGGTTCTTCTTTTTTTCTCTCTTTAGCCACGTGTCTCCGTTTCGTGCATATCCTCTTAAAAATAGTAACCCTTGCTTTGTTTTCTCGATGAAGTGATGTTTAAATTGACTTCAAATATTATTCAATTTCTAGGGGATTTATCAGCCCTTGACTCCCCTAAAAAAAAATCGGAATGTGCATTCAGCCTGTATGTTGGATAAGTATTCACTACAGGGGGACACACATGAACAAATTAATGTATTCAATAAACATTAATGTAGAGACACGGTAAGGAGAGCCAGTCCTCTAATTAAAAAAAGGACGAGCATTCGCCAAAATACAATCAATATTTACAATAAATGAACAATGACAGTTAAGTAAAATATATCAAATAAACTTCTCCTGTACAGGTTTTAATGGTAACCGATAGCAAACAACACAAAAAGTTATAACACTACAGTATATACATTACATAACATTACACAGTGCACAGTGTAAGTTCACAAAAAGGTCAGCACACACAGAGGCTAACGGACGCACGTGTGTGACAGTGCTGCCTGGCAATACACACATGGTTTTACAAATAAAACGATCGAAATAGAGAGCTACAAAATCACAATAATTTGGGCATTAATGAGGGTAAAAACACAAAATAATACTCACAAATATCTCTACAACTCTATTGATCCCAAATAAATAGGTTTTTGGAGCATGGCCAGAGCCATGCTCCCTATAAAAATAGAGAGAATCACAGACCAAATAAATTAGTTGCTCTTCCAAGTCGAAGCTATAGAAAAAGAGAGTGAATGTCATGTGACATCCCCAAAAGTAAACTTTATTCAAGTCAAACAATGAGGGCGCACTTGGCGGATCCCTACATTAACAAAAACAATCAAAGTTCACCCGAAGCATAAACGATGGTGGGAGGGTGGTCTAATAGCAGTCCACCTTAAATAAAGGCACTGAACACGTTTGGTAAATGTCAAAGACCAGTACTCTCATTTGGTGTATCCCATCATATGCATAAAATAACAAACATGTAAACAAAATTGACTCAATTTGTCATTGATTGCAAGAAAATGCTAAAAGAAAAAACACCCTTGGTGTACAAGTTGGTGTGCTTCCGGATAGTAATACAAAAACCTCTAGCCAGAAGTCTTCTGGCAAGAAGTCTTTTATTATTTTAGTGAGAAATTACCTCTTTCTCAAAAACCGTGTTACTTCAGAGGGACCAATATGGCTTAAAATTGCCCCCCCCCCCTTTCCGCATTGCAGGCGATGGGCGGCAGTAGGTTTTCAAGAACTCCCTGGAAAATCCCTGGAGTTTTTAACCCCAACGCCACCACAGCAACCGTTCTCACTATCCGAATAAAAGGTAACTCCCGGGAGTACTATTTCCCAGGAATATGCAAAATCAACTCTCACTTACGATCAGCCCACTTATGGTGCGAAACTTTATAGTAGTTTGAAAAGATCGACCAAAGGTTCCCGGGATTTTCCCGGGAATAACTATAAGAGTGTGGAAAGGGCTTTCAAATCATGAAATAACACACTGCACTCAATTCAATTTGGCGGGTTGAACCAACGACATGCTGTCTAACATGCCGGGGCTTCTAAGCTGTATGCCCTAACCCGCGCCATCTTGGATTGAAATTAGAAGGTCCATGTGGTATGGCATCCTGGTAGAATTCAACACGAGTATGTCGTTTCAGACGTCAATTTACCAGACTTCAAAAAGCCTCTTCCGAACTCACTCTTACGACTCGTCTGGTTTGCTTGCTGAGACCATTGAGATGAGCCTTCTGGTTTGATCAGAGGCCGAGCGATATCTCCTAACATTATGGTCATTGTATTGTTAGTTAGTGTAGTTGTCTGGTTTTGTCCTGTTGCTTGGTCGAAGGAGGTCGCCGTAGGCTGCACACAGAGCCATCACTTCTGGTTGGAAGTGGGTGGCGACCTTGGACTTCCAATTAATCTCCATCCTGACTACTGCATTCCAGAGTGACACATTTTGATGTTTCACAGGGGTGCATTTAGCAAAGCATCAAACAAAAAATCCCAACAAATCACATTACTGTGTCAATTTTTAGAACATTTTCACAATCTTAAGCCATCTTGTGGCACAGCTTTGACACCCTGCCATGAAATTTGCGTATTATGACTAACATTGGTTCAATGCCGGCCCAATGGTGCGCCGCTACAAAACCAGTATTGGCACATAAAATGGTGTGGCGCCCCCCAAAAACAGTAGACAGATGTCAGACGAAAATTCAATCAGCATTTTAACTCGTCAGTTTCGATTAATACAATAAAAATTCAAAAAAACATATGCAAACAACTTTGCAATAAAAAAGTAAATTACAATAAAGTGTAGTTGTCCATAAAACAAGAAATATATTAATAGTACAGAGTAATGAATACATAAATTAAAACAAAGTTTTAAGTAATGGAGGTCGAAAAGTGGACATCTGTTTTTCTGCTCTCAAAGTAGCAGAAACGCATCTTGAACGTCTTGTGTAAAGTGTATTTTCTACTTTTCTGCTTTTCTGCTATCAGAAAAGCAGATTGAACGTATAAGGCACAAGCATTTTTCACTTTTCTCCTCTTTTGCTAGCTGGAAAGTAAGTTTTACGTTTTGTCATTCAATGGCGATCGAAAAGTGGACATGCTTTTTTGGTTTCATACCACAAGAAAAGCAGATTGAACGTTTGGGGGATAATTAATTTTTCTACTTTTCTACCAGCCGAAAAGCAGATTAGAAGTTTTGTCACACAGTGGCCTAAAAGTGGACATCTGCTTTGTTGGTCTCCCCATAGAGCTAGCTTTTTGGTTTCCCATAACCCTTTACCGCACAACTCTTTACCGCTCCTGTAATAAATGGACTATACCCAGTCGCGCGGCTCAATTTTGCCATCTGATGTTCCATATGTTCCGTGTTCTGATTTGACCAGTCAAAAGAAAGATTCATTCTTGCTGTTGATCAGACAACCCCCTCAGCACCCCCCCTCCCAAACAATTGTGTGGAAGTTCGAAATTATCCAATAAACAAAGTACCGGGGGGAAACGTGTATGGGTCCAGTAGAATAGTTGGCATTATGTTGTCACAACCTAGAAAGTTATCGAAAGGGGATGAGGATATGATGGGCCTAGGGCCCAATTTCATAGAGCTGATTAAAGCACAACATGTGCTTAAGCACGAACAATTATTGTTTGGTATAATCAAAATTAACGGCCAAGACTCCACTCGACATCTGACTGCTCCCTCTTGAATAAGCAAAAATTTTGTGTTTTTAAGCCCTCCCTTGCTGTTTAATAATAATCGAAGTCTTGTATAGCGCCGGTATCCGCAAATGCAGGCGCTCATGGCGCTTGCTAAAGAAAATCTGCACCCTAGTCAGCTTAGCTCCAGGTGTACTGCTCGCGATATCTTATAAAAAGTTATAGTCATTTCAAACGCAATGATTTGTGGATGTTGAACAGATGTGTTTTGAGTGCTGATTTGAATGTATCAGTTGTGAAAGCTGTTCAATTGGGAGCCAGTGAAGTTGTTTCAGAAGAGAGCTCATGCTTACACTCTATTTGGATAATGTAACTACTCTGGCTGCATTGTTTTGTAGACGTTGGAGTCGATTCAGTTGTGATTTGTTCAGATGTACATGTTTCTGATGCAATTTGCTATTTATTTTTTAACTAGCCTCTTGATTGATGCTCTGGTAGTGCAATCGTTTGTTCGTTCTTCTGTTTGTGATATTTTAAAAGTATTACATTTATAGAAGCACTATTCAATACTTTTGTATTTGTCGTTGGATATCTGTGTTTTTGAAATTGTACTTAAATAAGTATTTTCAGATTTCTTAATGTTTTTCTTTAATTTTAAAAATAAGTGAATAATTATATTTTCTTATGCTCTGTAAATTTAAACGCAATTCAACCTCAAATTTGAATGTTTTTTAATAATAAAAAAACAATAATTAGCTTTAAACAGAGTCCCTATAGCAAATTTTCGGTTCCAGAGGTACAACGACTTGGAACTCCAATCACGAAAGTATTAAAAATGCTCCCAGTGCGCAAAGTTTTACAAATAAAATAATCTGTATGCATCTAATTATTCACATGTTTACAATGGGAGACTTTCTGGGACGATAGAGGGCAGCAGACTTACCGGGTAAATCTATTGTTCTCAGAATTATGCGCATGTTCAGAACTACGTAAACAATGGAAATTTACCCGGTATGTCTGCTGCCGCCTAGCGTTGGAAAGTCTCCTATTGTTTTACTCACTGCCCCTACTTATACTAAATGTTCGGCTTTTTAATATTACTAAGTACGGTCTCAGTGCTAAACCAGCTCTATGAACTTGGGCCCCATGCCCATTATAACTCCACCCCCTTTCCATAACTGTCTAGGTTGTGACAACATTATGCCAACTGCTGCAGGACCCAAGCTTGTTCCCCCCAAACACCTTGGGGGGGTGTCTTTCTTTAGACGGAACATGGGTTCTGGAGCGGTAACGGGTTACGGGAAACCGGAAAAGCAGATGTCCACCTTTCGACAGCCATTGAATGCGAAAACGTAAAATTTACTTTTCAGCTAGCAGAAAAGGAGAAAAGTAAAAACATGCTTTTGCCTTACACGTTCAATCTGCTTTTCTGATAGCAGAAAAGTAGAAAATACACTTTACACAAGACGTTCAATCTGGTGTTCTGCTTTTTTTTGAGCAGCAATACAGATGTCCACTTTTCGACCTTCATATTAATGCAAAACGGATACAAAAATGCACAAAATTAAAATAAATTAATAGTTTTCTTTTCTCAAAACGCCGTTTTTTACAGCATTTTTCCATGGTGTGCCGCCACAAAATCAGTATTGGTCCAGACAAAGTTTTCTACAGCATTTTGCCAAAATGGTGTAGCGCAAAAAAAACCCAAAAAAAACGCACATGTCAGACGAAAATTCAACCAGCATTTTAACTCGTCAGTTTCGATTAATAAAATGAAAATGCAAAAAATATATCAAAATTTGTTTTTAATTTAAATGAAATTACTTTTGCAATAACAAAGTTTTGTACAATTTTTCCATGGTGTGCCGCCACAAAACCAGTATTGGCCCAGAAAAAAAGTTTTCTACAGCATTTTGCCAAAATGGTGTGGCGCCAAAAAAAAAACCAAAAAAAAAAACAAACAAAAACGCAGATGTCAGACGAAAATTCAACCAGCATTTTAACTCGATTGTTTCGATTAATACAATAAAAATGCACAAAATATATCATAACAAAATTAAAATTAAATGAAATTACTTTGCAATAAACAAGTTTTATACCATTTTGCCATGGTGTGCCGCTACAAAATCAGCCCATACAAAGTTTGTCTATACCCTTTTTTCCCAAAATGGTGTGGCGCCATTTTAAATTTAAACGAAATTAATTTGCAACAAAAAATACATTACGATAAAGTGTAGTTGTCTATAAAAACAAGAAATAAATTAAGAATAAAGCAGTTATGAAAACATAATAAAAACAAAAATAAAAACAAAAATTAATAATTTTCTTTTCTCAAAATGCCGGTACCATCAGGTTCAATACCAGGCAAGTAATTTCTTTATCGAGTCGGTTTAGTAACTGATTTTCTTCGTTTCTCCTTACTTAATTTTAACCTTATTTAACTTTCAGGCGTTTATTTTAAAGGGAAGGTACACGTTTGGTAATTACTCAAAACAAATATTAACTTAAAAACTGACTTGGTAACGAGCATTTTTAGAGCTGTTGATAGTATAACACATTGTGAGAAACGATGTGAAGTAGCATGCATTTTGAAATAGAGGTGATTTCTCACTAAAATTAATAAAAGACTTATAGCAAGTCTTTTATTCCTATCTGAACGCACACAGATTCGTCCAACAAGGGTGCTTTTTCTTTCAACACTTTCTCCCAACTCCGATGACCAACAAAACCTGTGAAAATTTTAGCTCAATTATTGAGCTCAAATTTTTACAGGTTTGTTATTTTATGCATATGTTGAGATACACCAAGTGAGAACACTGGTTTTTGACAATTACCAATAGTGTACCTTCCCTTTAACATAATTATACTTTGCCAAAACCAGCATGATTTTAGACTCCGATAAATGGCCGACCGTATTAATTCGCACAGTAAAAGGAAAACCACGGAATTTCGAGGCAAATTTGTGTTGATCATTGTATTCTACTTTTAAAACATCTTTCCAACCATAAGCATATAAAAAAAAAATCCCGGTTACAAAAGCTTTTTAAAGACCGATCCAAGTCAACGTGTTCCTTTGAAGCCCTGTTCAGAACGCTGGTGCATGCACAATTACTCAGGCACTAAACAATAATAATATCGTCCATAATAACACAATATAAATGTGTGCATGAAAACCATTAATAAATGTGTGCAATGTGTCAATATTAACAAGACGCTCATATCACATCAGAATTGTACAATTATAAGAAGCACAAGGAAGTATAATTATATGACATCTTTTTTAGAAGGCCGCCGTCTGAGAAAGATTGTATCCCACTTAAGAAATAATCCAACAATACAAGCTTCCCTTTATGCACGGAGTATAATGACATGAACTTGACCTGTTTTCTTATTAAACCACATTATAAATCAGCGTCTTATTGAGACATAGGTTTTATCCTCTCAAACAATTTCCTGTTTCCGAAGGCCAATCAAAGGAGCCCTTGATATAAGCTCCTTCATATATAGTATCTTAAAGGGGTGCACGGATTTGTCTCCAATGGAAACTACTGAACGGTATTTTCGACCGTGTGAGGGCGCGTGTGAACTAAATTAACGTCATGCAAGACATGTTAATATTTTTTTTTTATTAAAACAATTCTAAGGCAGTGAAAAGAAAATAGGGTAAGTCTTGATGCAATGTATTGATGCGGTCAAATGACACACAGTTTATTTAGCTTTACAATCAATGTATAGATTTCCAAATCAACGTAACACTCCGGGTCCGAATTGACCCTGTGTCTGGTCCCAGAGGGCCTGCCTGACCCATTTCAATGTGACCCTGAATCTTTGTCAACTTGGCCCAAACATTAACAAACTGACGTATAATTCAATATAAAGTTCCTTGTTAAACCAGTTGAGTAGGCACCTGACCCAGAAGTGGGTCTGGTCTCTTGGACCCGGAAAGCGGGTCAATACTACCCAGACAACTTTAAACGGACAGCTTCATTAATTGACAATCATTCAAATTCGGGTTTTAATAGTAAGTTTAAAAATGTGCATGGATTTACACATAAAACTTGCTGGAAATGGCGGGCAAACCTCCCTATAAACATTTTTGCCTGAATAGTTAGTCCTATCGTTTTTAAAAACAGTGGACACTATTGGTAATTGTAAAAGACCAGTCTTCTCACTTGGTGTATCTGCATATAATAACAAACCTGTGACAATTTGAGCTCAATCGGTTGTCGAAGTTGCGAGATATTTATGACAGCAAAAACACCCTGGTCACACAAAGTTGTGTGCTTTCAGATGCTTGATTTCGAGACCTCAAATTCTAAACTTGAAGTCTCGAAATCAAATTCGTGGAAAATTACTTCTTTCTTGAAAACTACGTCACTTCAGAGGGAGCTGTTTCTCACAATGTTTTATAATATCAACCTTTCCCTATTACTCGTAATCAAGAAAGTTTTTATGATAATAATAACTTTGAGTAATTAACTTTAGTGTCCACTGCCTTTAAAGTGGAATGTCGTTTGGTGTGGAATGGTCTAAGCTTTCGTCGCTAACGAAGGTGGAAGAAAGATCTAAATTGCAAGTTGAAAGCCCTTTACCCTGTTGGAATGCTTTTAAAGTGTTTCTTTATTTAAAGGGATTGGTGACTTAACAGCTAGTGAAGTTTGCCGGAAGCCTTTCGTAAATTTCGAATCGGTCGACAGTTTAGTTTTTTGTATACTTCAAGGGAAAGTTACCTTTGGTTTTTCGACCGTTTGATTGTTTAAATCCTTTAAATTATAAATATAGGCCTACAGTTATTTTTTTTATTTATTTTTTTATTATTTTATATTGCCCAAAATCTGAAGTGGTTATGCACACGTTGGAAGAATAATCCGTAATTGGAATACAGTATTAGAGACGTTACTGTCAGTTATGCCTTGTTAAATTTATATTATTTTGGGGGAAACTTATTAATTTTTCCATAACCACAAGACTTCAAAGTGAAAAGATTCAAACTATTGAAAGCTGCTGAACTTCTGAACCAAAATAATTGATAATACCAAACGTATACGTATACCAAGATACACGTCAAATCCTAACAACATAAAGAATACACGGGTAAAATAGTAACAGCTGCACTTCTCATACTTATTCACATATCGCTTGCATTGATTCATGTAAAATGTGTTCTTACTTCTGATGATTATGTAGATTTTATTTCCCAGTTTCCTTTGTCCGGTGGAATTTACAAGTAAAATTCCTCATCAGATTTCCAAAGAAATTAAAGGAAGACGCGGCTGGAAAATAATTGTGGAAAAATGAATTGGAATGAGTAGATACAGTTACGCGGGTAGTATAATGTAACTGTGTGTGTTATCATAAAGAACATTATAATGACTTTATAAAGCGCATATCCGTCAAACAACGCTTAAGGCGCCTGAATAACTTGCAATGTGGGACTACGTTTTAATTACGAGACCTACATACTATAGCTACTTTTAAGTATCACCATATAATGGTTGACAAGGTCCTGTAATGTCATATGCTGCCAATTAAACCACAAGTGCGTTGGGTTATTTTACATGCGTTACACAACACACGGGACCCAACAATATACGTCCCATCCGAAGGACGAAGCATCTTGTTTATAGTGCCTTGTTTAAGGATACAGCTGTCACGACTGGAACTCGAGCCCACACTTTGCTGAGCTTGGGCCCAATGCTCTTAACCGCTATGCCATAGTATCTAGAGTTGTTCACTCCTTTTAAAAAGATATTTATCTGATTGTTTCAGACGTCATCATGAAGAGAGGGATATATCTAGGTATTGCAAGACAATTAAAAGGCAGTGGAAACTTTTGGTTGGTACTCAACATAATTGTTAGCATGAAACTTACTTGGTAACGAGTAATAGGGAGAGGTTGATAGACATTGTGAGAAACGGCTCCCTCTGAAGTGGCGTAGTTTTCGAGAAATAAATAATTTTCCTCGAATTTGATTTCGGGGCCTCAGAATTAGGTTTTGAGGTCTTGAAATCAAGCATCTGAAAGCACACAACTTTGTGCGACAAGGGTGTTTTTTTTCTTTCACAGTTATTTTTTGCAACTCCGACGGCCAATCGAGCTCAAATTTTCACAGGTTTGTTATTTTAAGCATAACTTGAGATACACAAAGTGAAAAGATTGGTCTTATACCAACAGTGTCCAATGTCTTTAAGAAGATCTTTGTGTGTATCCAAATTAAATCATGTGGATATTATTGCCGTTTACTCGCCCGACTGATAACGTTGGATTCGATTGAACTGTATGCATCGCTTTGCGAAATTTAACAGAATATCCGATTTTCGTTTAGATTCCGCAAAGCTTACAAACATTATTCATGCATTTTGTAACATTAAATATAAAAAAGGGAAAATATCTTGTTTTTTTTTTTGTTTTTTTAATCGTTCGATTGTTTTTATCTTTTTTACAAATAGGCCTACGATAAAACTAACACGCTTCTCAGAAACCAATTTTGAGGCGGAAAAACTTATATATATTTTACATAACCTCAGTAGCCTAAGCTTTTAAGTGAAATATTTCTAAAAATGCTGTAAACTATCGAAAGATGCTGTAGGCTTTCATCTCAAACACAAGTTTGCATTGTCATTACTGTGATTGCAAAGTATACCTTCCCTATAAACAAAATTAAATTATTTATTACGCACTGCGTAAGTTATTTTAATAAATTACGCAGTGCGTAATAAATAATTTAATTTAAAAGAATCATACCATTTGTACACAAGCACGATAAGTGAAGTCATTCACAATGTACATTTAAACTGAGACATCTAAAACATTAAACAACAAATATTTTTGGAAATTATTAAAACTTCACGCTTCCGCAAATGAATTGTGTTGATAATTGGGTTTTTTTTTAAGTTTTTTTTTTAGTTTTAGGTTTTTACTTTCTCATGTTCTTTAAGAAAATAAAGTGGATTCTTCAAGAACAAACATTTTTATCAACGGGAGATATACATCTGTCAATTTCCTTTAACAATTTTGTACTAAGAACGTTTCTAAGTAAATTTGGGCTGTATTATCAGGGCGAAAGTTTAGCTCTGATTAACTATATAAAGTTTTTAATTAGGTGATCAAATGTATTACATCCGACAACTTAGGTAACAGGGAGGCTTAAAACAAATGATTTATATTATTTTAGACTAATGGCCCCTACCTGCGTATTTTCTTTTATATTGAATACATGGCAATGTGTTTCCAATTTGTAACTGTACACTTTGCGGAGGTTGAGTGTGATTTGTTTCTAATTGTAAGTGTGTAGTGACGCAAGTAGTTTGCGTCACGTCTGAATCGTATGCAAATATGTTTATTCGATCAAAGGTCATACAGCTATAGGAAGTCACCATGGACGACTAGACTTGACCAGGGCTGTGATTAGCTCTCGATTTGATCATGCTCCGGTACATGGCTCGATATAGACAATCTCCCGATGCCATATGATTTCTGGTCTTAGGTCTAGTCAAGTCTAATTGTTACCCGAACTCGCTTTGTGACCTTTTTCGAAACCCCCGCTTCGGCTTTGGATTTGGCTTCAGGTTCCCTTCTCTGGGGGCGTACGTCAATCACATTCAATTGTTAAAACATCCGTGGGGCCAAGGACGCTATAGGGCCAAGCTAGCCTGAGCCGAATCTGGATCTGAAGCCGTGGTTTCGAAAAGGGCCTATGATAGCCATTCGGGGAAAGGTCATACAGAGTTCATTCTGTTAAAGAATCTGAGAGGAAGTCAACTGTGAAACTTTAATAATAAAACCAATTCAACCAAACTGAACTGCCCTTGTCAACACTCATGGTCTTTAGGTAAACGAACTAAAACCCCGTATGGGCCTTTACCGTCATCACTTAAAAAAAACCCACTATGTTATCCTTTCATTTTCTAGTATGAAACGGGCTATAATTACAGCCGTCAAACCAATGTTAGTATGAGGGAGATTGGCTGTAGTGCCAGCTTTGTGTTTATATCTCCATATGGGAGTTTGCCGAGTTCCCTTAAAGGAAAGATCATCTAAACACTACTAATACACAACATTTATTTGGCACTATACTGTTGTTTCTAAGCGCACATTCAGTCTTGTCCTGCAAGGTATTTGGGAAAACGTTTGAATTGTGAGACCTCCTTTTACAAAGCACCATCTTCCTAACAACCGGATTTCCAGACTTCAACGGCTCCAAAATACTGCTGCCCGCATTGTGACACTGTCTAGAAAATCGTGTTCTATCACCCCCATTCTGAAACAACCACACTGGCTCCCTATCTCTCAACGAATCATCTCCAAGCTGATGCTCATTGTCCACAAAGCTCTTAATGGCAAGGATCCCCACTATATTTCTGAACTGCTTCAAGTTTACACTCCATCAAGGAATCTTCGATCAAGTTCTATGCTTCTCCCCATTGAACCCAAGTCTCGACACTCATGGGGTGACAGGTCTTTTTCTTCAGCCGCGCCACGCATCTGGAACTCTCTACCACTTAATCTTCGATCTTGTCTTTGTACTGCAAAATTCAAGTCTCTTCTCAAAACTTATCTTATGTCACAGGTTTTCAATGACTAATTTTGTTGTGTCTGTTTTTCTCTGTGTTGTGTTTTGTTTTTGTTTTGTTTTTGTTTTGGTTTTGGTTTTACTGCGCCTTGAACATCCAGCAGGGTGGATATGTGCGCATTACAAGTCTTATTATTATTATTATTATTATTATGTTATGGTTCACTGGTGGGAAGAACCCCCCTTTTTTTTTTTTTTTTTTTTAAATGCACGGGGTTCTATTACGGCATGCGCGACACAACGTACGGGACCAACGGTTTAAAGTCCCATTCGAAGGCCGAAGCATCAAAGTGGCTTGCTTAATGACACAGTTGTCACTACTTGGGCTCGAGCACGCACTCTACTGATCAAAAACTCAAGCCAGAGCTTCAGTCCGTGGATCTTAACCGCTAGGCCACGACACGCCGCAAACACAAGAACAAACACAAAGTCGTATTGTTGTCCTTTATTGAAGGGTCGCCAGACAGCAACTATTGAAAGAGATGGTACCGCCACTAGTGATATAAATCATGTTACACCGATGAAAAACTTGTGAGAAGGATGAAACAAATTAATTTGATCAGTCAAGAGATTGCTTGTGTCATTAATTAAGATGTCAATATAAACCACAAGGGAAACTGACTGGGTAATTAAGATGTCATTAAAATGTCACTGAGCCTCTGAATCAACAAAATTGTATTAGTGAAAGGCGTAAATCCGTCGCCGCATCAAGAACCAATTAATTAATCAAATATTTCAGTAGCGAAAATGATTTACAAAAGGCAGGGAAATAGTAAAACGGATTTTCACCACACATTGATTCCCTTATTTATAAATAAAGTAAAATTAAACCTGTGAAAAGTTCGTTTAAAAAAGGTTTTCGCGTTGAGAAATATCGCCGAAAATCGATTATGTCCACGTAGAAAGAAAATTCCGCGCTATTATTGGGGTAAACCGAATTTTCCGAATAAAACTAAATTTTGGAGGGTTTAAACTTAGGTTTTTTTCCCAAACCACAAAACCCTGAAGTAAAATGTTCTCAAAATGCTTTATACTGTTGACAGAAATAAATAATCCTAAAATCCCTTAGGGGACGAGTTGACATGGATACAAGTTGTACAGGGTCCTAATACAATTCTCCCAATAGGTAAACTCGTGCCACAGTAAACTCGTACCCATGTCATAGTGTACCGGCTACTAAACCCCCATTCGAATAGCACAGGTTGATAAAAACTGATTCGATTATTCGGCTTAACCGTAAATGGAGTTCCTTTAATTTCAAAACATTTAATAAATAAAACCAAAAATCTAATAAATTAATCAACTCAAAATGAGTTGAGGCCTCCGACATAAATCCCACAATTGTATTCAAAATTAACAAGCAGGTTCATATTAATTTTTCTGAAAGAATGTTTTGAAGAAAACATCCCTTAAATATTGTCAGTATGATATTTCATAACATAAATAAGTCATAACATAAATAAGTTAGCTAATTTTCCGTGTTTTACAAATTTTTAACATTGCCGATTACAACTAATTCACTTGGTACAAGTTGACTTGAGAACGAATTTTACTTGGGTACGAGTTCACTTAAATATGATTGCACCTGGGTATGAGGCCACAGTCAACTCGTACCCATGTCAAAGCAGACCGGTATCAGATGCATTTGTGTCCACCATGCAATACTCACCGCTCCAGAATTTGTTTGCATATGTAATCGTGTCCGGGGATATGCAAAAACCTTCCAGCGGACATGTACATGACTTAACATGTAATACTAAAATGTGCGCGCGTAAGCGAGCGTGTATGCACTGAACCTACTTTTATGCAGCATGAATATTCACGTATTTTATGATTGCAGCGAATACCCAACGGCCGAACATTTCCCATGTCATTCATGACATGCACTTTAGCTTGTAAAAAATGGCGAACGTTTTCCGTCGACCAAAAGCGTTAAACTTACTGCAAGAACGGTTTTGCACGGGGGCGGACAGAACTGCATATGCGAATGTGTCCGGGCGGACACAATTGCATTATGCAGCAGCGTCCGGGCGGACACGATTGCATATGCAAACCGTCCGGCGGACATGATTGCATATGCAATCATGTGATACGGATAGTATTTCATAGTAAATTATTTGCACCGTTGTGTTCTTACTGGGCTCCAATCTCTATATGGATTGAGGACTGGGTAGAAAAAGGTTCTAAACGTAGAAACCATCCGGTAGACGAACTAGGGGTAGGGTGGGTTGGTTTAAAAAAGGACTCCCAAAAACCCAAAACCCAAAGTACAAAAAAGGGCGGCCCGTTATTGACGCCCTCACTTTAGCCCAGCAAGAATCGCGACTGTCAAAGAGTCAGTCGCCCTCAACGCCCACAGCGGTACAAATAGTGGTACGGGTGCGGATGACTTGTGTGCACAGGTAGTCGTACGATGTGACAGTGCGTGCGTGCGGGTGTTTCAGCAATGGCGAATAGTGTTTCTTCAAATCAAGCCGATTTTCTTCTTGGATCATGGCCCATGAAAGCTAGAAATGAACATGAACTTCAAATACTTAAGACATGATATTTTGGAGAAATATGTGTGATATTTTGTCTCATGATGATCAGCAATATGTCTGTCAAGAAGGAAGTTTTAAACTTCAATCGAGAATTCAAGTTCATTATTTGTCTAATTAGCGATATATCAATTGACAAGTGTTCAAGAAAGCAATGTTTAAGCAAGAAATCTTCAAATACACAGGTATTTTGTTTAGTAAGCGATTGTTAAGATACTCTATTGATCAAGCTAGAAATCTTCATTGTGCTATTTTTGTTTAATTGTTTCTTTAGTCTTGCCCAATAGCTTTGCCCAAAAGTCTTGCCTGACCAGCTGAACTCTTAAAACCTTAGCATTAGAACCAAGGAAATGTAAATTTATAAATATATGAACCAAGGATATGTGAACTGAACTGAACTTCATTTTACTTGCTTATTTTTTTTTTATTTTTTTTTATTTCCTTTTTTTAAGTGGGTGTTTAAATTGAGCCCGGATACATGTCGGAACTTTTGTCCCTGACCAGGATATGTGAACTGAACTTTTGTTTAAATAAATGAATCTTAAAACCTCCTATGAACTTTAGTACCTTGTCAAGGAAAATGTATAACTTCTTTTTATTATTTGTGTGAACTGAACTTCAAAAATTGCAGGCCTAGTGAACTGCACTTCACTTTAAACCCTACCATTACCAAGATTAGAACTAGATTTATTGTGTATCTAACTCTAGCTGTGGCTAAATACTTCAGAAGACCTCCCAGATGTAGCAAGGGCCATATGTGGGTTGTGGCTTGTCTCAATGGGACTGATATCCACAGTGCACAGTATCAATGTTAGTGTACATTGTACAATAGGGTTGTGAATTTAGAAGTCATTCACTCACTTGATGATGGTATCAGAAAACAAACATGGCTGACCAAATACTATCTGCATCTCCTCAGGATACAGCACTCGTAGAAATTCAGAAAAAGCACAAAGAAAGTCCCACACTCTGAACTCAATTATGATAATTATAATATGCAATTATAATGGGAGCTGCACTGACCAAGCAGCCATCAATTTAGGGGGCACTTCCAAGGTTAAACATTGGTCGAGAATGCATAAAAAGGGAATGTGAACTGAACTTCTTTTTGTTTTAAATTTGGGGGTGGGGGGGGTAGATTTTATAAGCCTATTATATTGTAGTGCCTGACCAGCTGAACTCTTAAAACCTTAGCATTAGAACTCTAGTGCCTAACCACGGAAATGTAAATTTAAATTATTTTTAAACTTTTATAACTTAACTTTTCAAATCTTGATATATGAACCAAGTTATGTGAACTGAACTGAACTTCATTTCATTTATTTATTTTTTACTATTTTTTTTATTTCCTTTTATTTTTTAAATTAGTGCTTAAATTTGGCAATGATTTATGAACTTTTTTGCCTGACCAGGCCATGTGAACTGAACTTTTTTGTTTTTTTAACTGAACTTTTCAAGCCTGGTTAAAGGATTCGGGTACTTTTCCAAAATGTCCACGGATTTACATTAAACTTACAGGGTTTGAAGATATATGATAGTGGAAAGCTTCCCTTCAAGTTTTATTAACTAAGGTTGTGTAGTTTTTGAGAAATGAGTAAAACAAGTCACACAATAGTTTTGGTCTCATGAGACTTACAAATAATTTACAGGGTTTACAGAAGGTAATGGTGAAAGACTTCTCTTGAAATATTAGTCCATGAAATGCTTTACTTTTTGAGAAAACGGTAAAACA